>NC_052632.1:28997955-29298020 GCF_016161935.1 Mauremys reevesii | reverse complement strand
TTACTGCAAGTTTATACCCAGTGGTGCAAAGGAGACATGATTAAAAATGCCCTTGAAGGCTCTTCCTCTACGAGATCACTGCTTTTTGATTGAACAAACAAATGACAGAAGTATGAACTAGAAATCAATAACGCAAAGATTTAGATCATTGTAAAAGACAAATACATAGTAATATCCAGGATAAAAAAAGTTCGGTGACAAAAAAAATTCTTCCCTGACTGCAGACATTCGCTGACTTCATGTTTGCCCAAGGATAACTTTATTAGTTCCATAATGGTACATTCCTGGGAAAGCATCTGGAAATGGTAAGCTGAGATTTCCCTGGTAATGTCAGAAATTTTAAACAGATAAATAAATTAAAAGGCAGAAGTAATCCACCAAGAGGATGCAGTACTAAAAGATGTGAGATAGAGGTAGAAATTTTTGAAAAGTGTTTAAAAACTTCTCCAGACTTATTTTTTCACCTTTTGGAGCAGTAGCATGCTCTTATATAAGATATCTTTCTCAGACCATAGTTTGAGCAGGTTTTCATTGTTTCCTAAAATCAAGGAGCAAAAGGCTTTTCTCATCTAAAATCCAGGGTTCAAAGCTTGTCTAGTATAACTGAGTTGGCAGCCTGACAACCCTAATTTGACTCGGCTGAGGAAGGTTTTGACTAGTTATGCTAGCTAAGGCTCATTAGCTTTGATTATGCTCATGTTGCTGAGAGGAGAATTTGCCCAGAGCTTTCCTATCTCCCCTATTGTGCATCATATTGTGTACCAGTTATCCACCTGCCTACCCCCTACATCTTACAGGTGGCTGAACTTCAGTAGTCCTGTACAGATACTGCAAATGGAAACCAACATTTGCCAACAGACATCCACAGAGGACCAAATTCAGAGGTGATATGAACTCAGACTAGGACCTAATTCAGCAAAGGTACTAAAGCATGTGCCTCACTTTAAGCATGCAAATAGTGCCACTGACTTCAGTGGACTACGGGTGCACTGAGTATCTTTCTGAATCCAGATTCTAGGCTTAACTCCCTTTTAGATATCTGTGTCCTAGCCGGTGTGACTTACATGGTGAGGAGGAAGGAGGAAGAATATCTATTTTAAAATTTGCCCCTCATAATGAGAAGAAGGCAACGCAACATTTACAATCCATTATGGGGAAAGAAAATGATAACTTTGTATTTTGGAAAATGTTACATTATGGTTTGTTGAATCCTTCTTTATCTTGTCCTGACACAGCAGTAATGTTCATGATCTTGTTACAAACAGCTTCTGTCACTGCTTTATTTTGGAGTTTAATTGTTTGCAAAAGCCATGTATTTTCAAACATGATGAAATTATTTCTAAAATATTGGAACATATTTTCTTTTTATTGGAGGCCTGATGCTTTTTAACTTTTTGCAATAGGGCCTGTGTGACAAATATCTGCAGTTGTTATTCAGACAAAATTTCCATTGAAGGTTTTCAGTAACTCAGGTTATGACTTCAATGGCAGTTTTGTTTGAGAAATTGGCTGAATAAGGGCTGCAGGATCTGGCCCCATATAAACTGCACAAAGAGATGCAAGCTTAGCTGCCTGTTGTCACGCTCAAGAAATTAGACAGTATTGGAGAGGGGAAAAGTGACATTTCTGGAGTAATATTGTGCATGTGGAACATTTTTGCTTATCTTTTGCTTTGTGTAGGAAACTATGATGGATCATGCGTTGCGCACAATCTCATACATTGCTGATATTGGTAACATTGTTGTTTTAATGGCAAGACGCCGGATGCCAAGGTCTGCTTCTCAAGACTGTATAGAGACAACACCTGGTGCCCAAGAAGGAAAGAAACAGTACAAAATGATATGTCATGTCTTTGAATCTGAGGATGTAAGTAAACTTTTTTTTTTTTAAATACAATATGTCACTTAAGGGACCTCAGAAATCTAATAGTATCTATCTCATGAATGCATTTTTGTTACCAAGAATTGCTTTTCTGATTGACTGATCCTTTCAAAGGTTTACAAGCTAACTTTTATAATAGTTGTTACTGTTCTATCCCAAACTCTTCTCACTTTATTTTTTTTTCCACCTATACCTGCAAATCACTCGCATTTCCTTCTTCAACTCCCAGAATCTTCCTCCACTATTCCAGAATTGTTGGTGCTCATTCAACCTACACTCCCCTCTGGATATTGTAATACATAATGATTTGGATGCTTTTTTAAAGTTCATTTTACATATATGGCCAAAGTATATGTTTACATTCAGTGGCTACAAAACTGATAATCTTGAATCAAATTATCTGGTCTGGCTGATTTGTGCTGAATGCCATGTCTGTGCTCCCTCAACCCTGGGGCTAACCAGGGACCTGTCTGGTCCTTGTCTTAAGAGCTGCTCTAACTTATGGCCAGTCACTGACAGCCCCAAAAAGGACTATTTCAGCAGCCAGAGATTGGCCAGGTAGAAGGGGGCCCTGGCCAGGTCTTCTTTTGCTTGCTGTCTCCCTACTGGGGAGGAGAAATCTTTATGGACACATCTGCTGATTTTACGTATGCACAAAGTATCATAGAATCAGGCCCCTTATATTTAAAAACATCAAAACGCCTTCATTTATATGTTCTGCATTGAAAATGTTATAATTTGCACTTTCCCTTAATGCTGTATGGTCAGAGCAGCAGCTGTTCACATTTGGAAGGTTTTCTTTGTAACTAGAAGGGCTAAACCAATACTTTTAAAATAAAAGCTTTGATTATACAGAAAATACTTTGACCCCTCACTCAAAAGACCATCTGCACAATAAAGATGATGATTATAGTCATTACGTTTCTGTATACTCTGTGCCATAGTGCATTCACAAAGGGTGGCAGATTCTTAGCTTTAGAGCACTCTTGGGTAAAGTTAGTCTAGATATTATGCTTTGATAAGACTTGATGTGAAAATACAAAACCAAGGAAATTAGAGAACTGGAAATATTAGTACATAAGCTAAATTATGACTTAATTGGCATCACAGAGACTTGGTGGGAAAGTCTCGTGACTGGAATATTGGTATAGGCTATAGCTTTGTTCAGGAAGGACAGGTGGGGTAAAAGAAAATATCAAGAATATAGACCCTTGCTCTGAAGTCCAGAAGGAGGTGAGAGTCACTGGTTAATGATAAAAGGGGTATCCTTGTAGTAGTCTTCTATAAACCACCAATCAGGAAGAGGAGGTGGTTGAGGCATTTCTAGAACAACAAAAATACCCAAAACACAAGACCTTGTACAATGGGGGACTTTAACTACCCAGACATCTGTTGGAAAATTAATACCGAAAACCACAAAATTTCCAGTAAGTTCTTGGAATGTATTTGGGACAACTTTTTGTGTGGGAAGAAATCAAGATGGCAGCCATTTTAGACTTGATTCTGGTCAGCAGGGAAGAATTGGTAGTGAATCTGAAGATGGAAGGCAATTTGAGTGAAAGTGATCATGAAATGATAGATTTCATGATTCAAAGGAAATGTGTAAGCACCTGGAGGATGATAGGTTATAAGGAATAGCCAGCATGATTTTGTCAAACAAAAATCATGCTAAACCAACTTATTTTCCTTCTTTGACAAGGTTACTGGCCTAGTGAATGGGGGAAGCAGTAGATATTATATGTCTTGATTTAGTAAGGCTTTTGATACAGTCCCACATGATATTCTTATAAACATACTAGGGAAATGTGGTCTTGGTGAAATTACTATCAGGTGGATGCACAATTAGTTGAAAGACCATACTCAGAGTAGTTAACAATGATTCACTGTCAAACTGGGAGTGTGTATCTAGTGGGGTCCCACAGGGTTCAGCCCTGGATCCAATACTATTCAATATTTTCATTAATTATTTGGATAATGGAGAGTATACTTATAAAATTTGCAGATGACACCAAGCTGGTAGAGGTTGCAAGAACTCTGGAGTATAGAATTATAATTTAAAACCACTATGACAAATTGGGGAATTGGTCTGAAATCAGCAAAATGAAATTCAGTAAAGATAAGGACAATGCACTTCACTTAGGAAAGAAAAATCAAATGCACAACTACAAAATGAAGAATAACTGTCCAGGTAGTAGTACTGCTGAAAAGGATCTGTGGGTTATAGTGGATCAGAAATTGAATGAGTCAACAATGTGATGCAGCTGTGATAAAGGCTAATATTGCGGAGTATATTAACAGGAGTAAGTCACCGGAGGAAATTGTCCCACTCTGCTTGGCACTGGTGAGGCTTCTGTTGGCATAGTGTGTCCAATTCTGGGGGCCATACTTGAGGAAAGATTTGGACAAATTGAAGAGAGTCCAGAGGAGACCAACAAAAATGATAAAAGGTTTAGAAAATCTGACCTATTAGGAAAGGTTAAAAAAAACTGTGCGTGTTTAGTCTTGAGAAAAGAAGACCGAGGGGAAACCTGATAACAGTCTTCAAATATGTTAAGGGCTGTTATAAAGAGAACAGGAATCAATAGCTTTCCATGTCCACTGAAGGTAGGACAAGAAGTAAGTGGCTTAATTTGCAGCAAGGGAGATTTAGATTAGATACAGACGCTCCCCTTGTGTAACACGAATTTTGCGTAAGTCAGAAATGTATCTCCGACCATTATGCAAAAAAACCCCCAAACCCTTCTATTTCTAGTTTATGGAACTTTTTCCGTAAGCTCGGATTTGCGAACGCCGGGTTTACGTAACTCTGGGAGCGTCTGTATTAGGAAAAACTTTCTAACTATAAGAGTAGTTAAGCTCTGGAATAGGCTTCCAAGGGAGGTATGGAATCCTCATCATTGAAGGTTTTTGAGAAGAAGTTGGTCAAACATTGTGAGGCATGGTTTAGGTTTAATTGATCCTGCCACAGTGCAGGGGAATGGACTTGATGACTTCTTGAGTCCCTTCCAGCCCTACATGATTCGATAGGAATGCTCCGCATTTTATTATTTAAAAGAAAAAGGAGTGACCACATCACAAATCTGGCCCTTTGCACTCACCGTAGAAAGGCCAAAGAATGAATGGGCTTGGGGAGACACTCTCACCTCTCCAGGCTGGGATGGGCAAGTGCACTTTTTTTTTTTTTTTTTAAAGAAAAGTTAAAGGAAAAAGTGTCAAGTTAGTAAAAATTAAAAGCAGGAAAAGTATTAATTTTTTTTCTAACTTACAAAGATATTTTGAAGTACTAGTACCAGTAACAAGAAGAAGTGATCATTTAAATCCACCAGTTTAATGGGCAGTTTTAAAATCTATTTCTTAACATGTTATTTTGAAAATAAAGCTAGCCCATTGTCTGATACAATTTTAGCTCCAGATTGCATATTTTGCAAGGCAGAAAATCTTTCAGTTTTATGTTTGAATTGAGAGGCAGTGTTGCCTAGTGGATAGAATAGCAGACTAGGGCTCAGGAGATCTGGGTTCTGTTCCCAGCTCTGCCACTGCCTGCTGGGTGACCTTGGCAAAGTCGCTTTTCCTCCTTGTGCCTCCATTTCCCCATCTGTAAAATAGGAATAATGATACTTATCTCCTTTGTAAAGCTCTTTGAGATGTACTGATGTAGAGCACTAAATGAGAACAAGGTATCATTAAAAACAATAAATGATTCTAAGCCTGAATCTGACTTAGGTCTCTTTCTGAGCTGTTGGTGGATTTGAAAAGCAGAGGGGAGAGAAATGGACTGAACACCCAAAAACTGATACCAGTGGAGACAGAAAACACAATTAAGCAGCGGGAAGGGGAGACAGATGACAAACCATGATAAGATGGGTTATAAAAATCTTTATCGATTACTGCTCCATTGTTGACATTCACATGTCTTGGGCATATTGATTTGTATTGTTGTTCATAGTGTGATGGGTCACCTAGTTGAAAAGAAGTTCTAGAATGTACAGTAATGCCACGTGACTAGTTTAGCTGATCATTTCTCAGGATTTTCTAAATCTATTTTCAAATGGTAGAATATCGACCTCTGTCTGTCTTTAAACAGTGGAGTTTAGTGCAACACGTTATTGTAAAGCACAAATTAAACAAGAACGCCACCTCTGTTTAACACTTGAAATAAACCATTTAGCATCTGATTTTGGGAATAAAGAGTTACAGATGTTATAACATTGCCTATCACGTGTAGAGATAGTGTGGGTATCTCTGACTGTATTTAGGTTGTGCCAGTTCTCCGACAAAGAGCACTGCATTTTCAGAACAAAAACAGCATCAAAACTCAGGTTGTTGGACTGAATACACTGCTTTCTTATATATGATGTGTGATCCATATCTCATCACTAGTATTTTGAGGACCCTACACTGCAGGATATAAGCAACTCCTATTTAAATCAGTAGGATTTGTTCATATCCTGTGGTGGAAGAATAGGGGTCCTGGAAACCATGTTGACCTAGCAAATCTAACCTAGCATTCTCTTGTGATCTGCAGTGGATCCATATAGGAGAAATAAAAATTTCAGGTAAGAAAACTAATTTTGTATATAAATACCTCCTGCTTTTTCTTACCTCTGTCTCTCACTGCTGCAGTGACATCTAGTGGAACTAAAAAGCAAAGTTTGCTACAAAGTCCTATGATTCTGTCTCAGTTAATTATTTAACGTTTGTACAGTGCCTTGAATGTGTGAAGTGCTAAGTATTAATATTAATTATCATCTGTCTTTTAATTTCTAATGTGTCTATTGCCCTAGGCTTCCAGACATTAGTCAGTGCAATTCAACTCTCTTACATTTAACTTTGGGTATGTCTACACTACGGGATTATTCCGATTTTACATAAACCGGTTTTGTAAAACAGATTGCATAAAGTCGAGTGCACGCGGCCACACTAAGCACATTAATTCGGCAGTGTGCGTCCATGTACCGAGGCTAGTGTCGATTTCCGGAGCATTGCAATGTGGGTAGCTATCCCATAGCTATCCCATAGTTCCCGCAGTCTCCCCCCGCCCCTTGGAATTCTGGGTTGAGATCCCAGTGCCTGATGGGGCAAAAAACATTGTCGCGGGTGGTTCTGGGTACAGCCTCACCCCTCCCTCCGTGAAAGCAGCAGACAACTGTTTCACGCCTTTTTTCCTGGGTGAACTGTGCAAACGCCATAGCACACCAAGCATGGACCCTGCTCAGCTCAAGACAGCAATCATGGACGTTGTAAACACCTCGCGCGTTCTCGTGCAGTCTATGCTGAACCAGGACCTGCAAAACCAGGTGAGGAGGAGGCAGCTACAGCAGCACGGCGACGAGAGTGATGAGGACATGGACACAGAATTCTCTCAAACCGCGGGCCCCTGCGCTTTGGAGATCCTGCTGGTAATGGGGCAGGTTCTAGCCATTGAACGCTGATTTTGGGCCCGGGAAACAAGCACAGACTGGTGGGACCACATAGTTTTGCAGGTTTGGGACAATTCCCAGTGGCTGCGAAACTTTCGCATGCATAAGGGCACTTTAATGGAACTTTGTGACTTGTTTTCCCCTGCCCTGAAACACCAGAATACCAAGATGAGAGCAGCCCTCACAGTTGAGAAGCGAGTGGCAATAGCCCTGTGGAAGCTTGCAATGCCAGACAGCTACCGATCAGTCGGGAATCAATTTGGAGTGGGCAAATCTACTGTGGGGGCTGCTGTGATGCAAGTAGCCAAAGCAATCATTAAGCTGCTGCTACGAAAGGTTGTGACTCTGGGAAACGTGCAGGTCATAGTGGATGGCTTTGCTGCAATGCGATTCCCTAACTGTGGTGGGGCGATAGATGGAACCCATATCCCTATCTTGGCACTGGAGCACCAGGCCACCCAGTATGTAAACCGCCAGGGGTACTTTTCAATGGTGCTGCAAGCACTGGTGGATCACAAGGGACGTTTCACCAACATCCACGTGGGATGTCCGGGAAGGGTTCATGACGCTCGCGTCTTCAGGAACACTACTCTGTTTAAACGGCTGCAGCAAGGGAATTACTTCCCAGACCAGAAAATAACGGTTGGGGATGTTGAAATGCCTGTCGTTATCCTGGGGGACCCAGCCTACCCCTTAATGCCATGGCTCATGAAGCCATACACAGGCAGCCTGGACAGTAGTCAGGAGCTGTTCAACTACAGGCTGAGCAAGTGCAGAATGGTGGTGGAATGTGCATTTGGCCGTTTAAAGGCGCGCTGGCGCACATTACTGACTCGCTCAGACCTCAGCCAAACCAATATCCCCTTGTTATTGCTGCTTGCTGTGTGCTCCACAATCTCTGTGAGAGTAAGGGGGAGATCTTTATGGCGGGGTGGGAGGCTGAGGCAAATCATCTGCCGCTGATTACGCGCAGCCAGACACCAGGGCGATTAAAAGAGCACACCAGGAAGCGGTTCGCATCAGAGAAGCTTTGAAAATGAGTTTAATCACTGGCCAGGGTAGGGTGTGACTGCTGTGTTTGTTTCCCCTTGATGAACCCTCCCCCGCTTGATTGACTCATTCCCTGTAAGCAACCCACCCTCCCCTTTCGATTAGAGCTTGCTTAAGGAAATAAAGTCACCATTGTTTAAAAATCATGTATTCTTTATTAATTCATTATAAAAAGAGGGAGAGAACTGACAAGGTAGCCCGGGTGTGGTTTGGGAGGAGGATAGGAGGGAAGGAAAAGGCCACTAAAAAAATTTCACAATAATGACAGCCTTTTGGTTGGGCTGTCCACGGGGGTGGAGTGGGCGGGTGCACAGAGCCTCCCCCCACGCGTTCTTACACGTCTGGGTGAGGAGGATGTGGAACATGGTGAGGGTGGTTATACAGGGGCTGCAGCGGCACTCTGTGATCCTGCTGCCGTTCCTGAAGCTCCACCAGATGCCGGAGCATGCCAGTTTGATCACGCAGCAGCCCCAGAGTTGCATCCCGCCACCGCTGATCTTCCTGCCTACATCTCTGATCTTCCTGCCACCACCTCTCATCTCGAGCGTCCCTGGCATCTTTCCTGTAATTTGATACCACATCCTTCCACTCATTCAGATGAGCTCTTTCATTGCGGGTCACTTCCATGATTTCCGAGAACATTTCGTCTCGTGTCTTTTTTTTCCGCTGCCTTATCTGAGATAGCCTTCGGGATGGAGTAGGGAGGCTTGAAAAATTTGCAGCTGCATGAGGGAGGGAAAAAAGGGAGAGAAGTGTTTTAAAAGATACATTTTACAGAACAATGCTTACACTCTTTCACGGTGAACAACACTATGCACCTTACATAGCACATGTGATTTCACTACAAGGTCGCATTTTACATCTTAATATTGAGTGCCTGCGGCTCTGGTGTTAGAGATCTCACAGACACAGGTCCGGGCAGCAGAATTCGGCTTGCATGCGGTCATGGTACGTCATTGTCTTTCGGCTTCTGCAGCCTTCATATATCCAGTGCCCTCCTTTACCAAATAGCAAGCAAAGCCCGTTCAGTGCTGCTTCTTTCCTGTTAACATGCAGAAGCAGAAACCACCCCCCCCCCCCATCCAATTCTCTGGGATGATCGCTTTACCGCTCCCCCCACCGCGTGGCTGGTATCATGGAAGATCACTGCTAAACACCCCCCTTCCCCCCACCGCGTGGCTGGTAGCAGGGAAGATCCCTGCTAGCCAAACACGAAAAAGCTCAGCACCAATCACCACCCCCCTCTTGCTTGGCTACCTGCAAGGAAGGATTTATTTTAAGCAACAGGCAAAAAGCCCAGTAGGAATGCCCATCTCTGTCCCCTTAATTAAATTCCTGAATTTCAACCACGTTACCATGAACGATATCACTCTCCTGAGGATAACACAGCGAGATAAAGAGCGGATGTTGCTTGAATGCCAGCAAACACCGGGACCATACGCAGCTAGGCTTTGTCATGCAATGATACCAGATTACTTGCTACATGCATGGCGTGGTCAAGTGTCCTACCATGGAGGACGGAATAAGGCTGCCCTGCCCAGAAACCTTCTGCAAAGGCTTTTGGAGTACCTCCAGGAGAGCTTCATGGAGATGTCCCTGGAGGATTTCCGCTCCATCCCCAGACATGTTAACAGACTTTTCCAATAACTGTACTGGCCGCGAATGCATCCCAAGTCCTCAGGGCAAATTAATCATTAAAAAATGCTTGCTTTTAAACCATGTCTTATATTTACAAAGTACACTCACCAGAGGTCCCTTCCATGGCTTCATTGTCTGGGATAGTTGCTTGGGAGGGCTGGGAGGGTAATTCCGTCAGGGTGAGAAAAAGCTCCTGGCTGTTGGGGAGAATGGAGTGCTGTGTGCTCTCTGCAAGCTCGTCCTCCTCTTTCTCCTCCTCCTCATCTTCCCCATCTGCAGAATCCTCAGCCATGGCTGCGATTACCACCCCCACCTCGGAATCCATGGACAGGGGTGGGGTAGTGGTGGCGGACCCCCCCTAGAATTGCATGCAGCTCAGCGTAGAAGCGGCATGTTTTCGGCCCTGCCCTGGACCTTCCGTTTGCTTCTTTGGTTTTCTGGTAGGCTTGTCTGAGCTCTTTAACTTTCACACGGCACTGTACTTAGTCCCTGGTGTGGCCTCTCTGCATCATGGCCTTTGAAATTTTTTCAAATGTTTTTTCATTTCGTCTTTTGGAACGGAGTTTTGTTAGCAAGGAATCCTCTCCCCATACAGCAATCAGATCCAGTACCTCCCGTGCAGTCCATGCTGAAGCTCTTTTTCGATTCTCAGGAGACTGCATTGTTACCTGAGCTGATGAGCTCTGCGTGGTCACCTGTGCTGATGAGCTGTCCACGCTGGCCAAACAGGAAATGAAATTCAAAACTTCGCGGGGCTTTTCCTGTCTACCTGGCCAGTGCATCCGAGTTCAGATGGCTTTCCAGAGCGGTCACAATGGTGCACTGTGGGATAGCTCTCGGAGGCCAATACCGTTGATTTGCAGCCACACTAACCCTAATCCGACATGGCAATACCGATTTGAGCGCTACTCCCCTCGTCGGGGAGGAGTACAGATATCGGTATTAAGAGCCCTTTATATCAATATAAAGGGCTTCGTTGTGTGGACGGGTGCAGCGTAAAATCGGTTTAACGCTGCTAAATTTGGTATAAACGCATAGTGTAGACCAGGCCTTTGACGGGTAGTCATCTCCTATTGCTGAGATTGCATGGTCAGAGGAGCTCTCCAGAAACACACCAGAGACATGGCGAATGACTTAACAATTGGAGTCCAGCAGAGTTTCCTAAATGTGGCTAGCAGTGTTTGGCCAGTGTGCATCATAGGCGCTGACTTCCCCTCTTTGCCATGGGCCCTCGAACCCTCCCGCCCCCAGCCCTGCCCCATTCCACCCCTTCCATGAGGCCCAGCTCTGCCTCTTCCCACCCCTTCCCTGCTCCCATTCTAACCTCTTCCCCAAAGTCTCTGCCCCAACTCTGCCCCCTCCCTGCCCCTATTCCAACCCCTTCCCCAAATCCCCACCCCGGTCGTGCCTCCTCCCCTGAGTGCCCCATGTTCATGCTCCTGCTATTCCCCCCCCCCCCCCCGAGTGTGCAGACACTGCCAAACTGAAACAGCTGTTTGGCGGCAGCTTGGTGGGAAGCGCTGGGAAGTGGGCGGAGGAGCAAGGACGTGGTGCACTCAGGGGAGGAGGAGGTGGGGTGGGGGATGAGGGGAGCTTGGCTGCCGGTAGGTGCAGAGCACCCCTAATTTTTCCCCGTGGATACTCCAGCCCCGGAGCACCCATGGAGTCAGCATCTATGGTGTGCACTGTGATTATAAAAGGATTCCCTGTCACAAAACCATACAATGCAAGAAGGCACAGACAAATTATTAAACATTGTTGATGCTGGCAGGCAGTGCAGGCACTGCTCTGGGTTAAATAAGGCAATCAGCAAGTGGGTGGGGGAAGAGGGGACAGGGTTTGCTGAAGCTATGGGACAGGTACAATGGCTGCAAAGTGAGAGCAGATGGATTTGCAGAAGTGGCACATGCAGTGGTATAAGATCCAGGAGTACTGAAGATTCTGTTGATGGAGCAGCCCAAGCTAACCATGCATCCATTTGGTCCAGTGTGAGGGTGGGCTTAATCATCACAAACAGGGGAACTCTCTTCTCGTCACACATGCAAGCACAGACCCTCCTCTCTGCTGCACAGGGGACTGAAATTGTGGTCAGAATGTATTGAGTGTCCAGACCATGTGACAATCTCTCTCTTAATATATGGTCCACGCTGTGAAAAAGTCTGAGAATTGATCTACAATATACTACTTCAGTGCTTATAGAAACAGATGCATAAGCAGCATATTACTAGCAACTGCAGCTTCTTGGCGAAAGGAGCTCACAAGAATGGCCATAGTGAGTCAGACCAATGGTCTGTCTAGCCCAGTATCCTGTTTTCTGACAGTGGCCAATGCCAGATGCTTCAGAGGGAATGAACAGAACAGGCAATCATCAATCATCATCCCCTGTGGTCCACTTCCAGCTTCTGGCAGTGAGCGGCTAGGGATAGCCAGAACCTGAGGTTGCATCCCTGACCATCTTGGGTAATAGCTATTGATGGACCTATCCTCCATGAATTTAATTCTTTTTTGAACTTTGTTATAGCTTTGGCATTCACAGCATTCCCTGGCAATGAGTTCCATAAGTTGACTGTACCTTGTGTGAAGAAGTACTTTATTTTAAACCTGCTGCCTATTAATTTCATTGGGTGACCTCTAGTTCTTGTGTTATCTGAAGGAGTAAATAACACTTGCTTATTCATTTTCTCCACACGAATCATGATTTTATAGACCTTCCATCATATTCCCTTAGTCGTCTCTTTTTTCCAAGCTGAAAAGTCGCATTCTTCTTAATCTGTCCTCATACTGAACCTGTTCCATACCCTTAATCATTTTTGTTGCCCTTCTCGGTACCTTTTCCACTTCTAAGATGCCTTTTTTTAGATGGGGTGACCAGAAATGTCAAGAAGTCAAGAGTTTGCCGTATTGAGTTTGCCGTAGAGAGATTTATATTATCGTTGCCTTTTGTATTAATTTGGGTGAATCTTTTACGCAAATTAGCTCTGTTCATAGTTACTGAGTGGTGTTCCTCCTTTTCAGCTGCATCTTATTTTATTTTACAGGCACAGCTGATAGCTCAATCAATTGGTCAGGCTTTCAGCGTGGCCTACCAGGAGTTTCTGAGAGCCAACGGAATTAATCCAGAGGATCTCAGTCAGAAAGAATATAGTGACATAATCAATACCCAGGAGATGTATAATGATGATCTTATACACTTCTCCAATTCAGAGAACTGCAAGGAGGTAAATTCTCTTTTTAAGTTTTTATTTCATATTGTTAATCCAGTTTTCTTATTTTTAATATTGATGCACACACTGAGCACTCAATTGGCATTTTAAGAATACATTTGCATAGGAAATAAATGGTTTTATTAGTATTCAGCCTTAGGAGCTTTTTATTTTTCCTACCCACTTTACTTTCAAGGTCCTTCTGCCTCCATCATAATAATAATTAATTTACATTTCATATAAATGAGAAACAATAATACCTTTACGTGGTGCTTCAGGTGTCAATTACTTGCGTGCTATAATGAGGTGTTGATATAATAAGGGAGTTGATAATCAGGTTTTAATGACCTTGAAAATTTACATTTTAATAGATTTTATATCTGCTCTTTGGCACTAAGCGTCTGTAAATGAGCTGACATTTCTGATCTCAGTAAGATATCTTTGATGTATCTTCTGTATAAAGACTGTCTGTTTTAATGCTCATTCTAGAATAAAATCATATCTGGTTAATGTAAATGTTGGAGGTGCATATAAAAGAGAGGCTTGCTTCCAAAATATTGCCTGCAAAGTTGTGGGTGGAGGAGCAGTCATCTGACGTAGAAGTCATGGTTTTTAATCAAGTTAGACAAAAATCACAGGACAGGATCCAAACACAGACGATATGACCTTAAAGGTCAGATTGTTCTTGGGTTTTGTGGGTATTTGAGGGCAACGGGTGGAACAGTGAGCTGTCTGCCATCTTAGTGCTCCTTATGCAGGGATAGGGACCATGTGCTTGGGGAGAACAGGGACTGCTCTTGGGCACCCCCACGATACAGTCCCCCCAAGGAGCAAGTGGGATCATGGCAAAGGGTAGGCGCAATGTGTGCACTCCCACTGTACGTGGGGAAGCTGCTAGGGGAGGGGAAGGGATTTTGTCTCCTGAAGAGATTGCAAAACTCTTCCAGGGTTTAGGGGGCTTCTGTCCATCACCAGTACTGCTTGGTGGTTGAATACCATAGACTGGCCCTAATATAGCATTGTTTTTAGTCCATGAAAGAAGGATTTTATGGAGTTCTGGCTCTGCGTGGGACCAGCATGGCTGTCTCTTATGCTTCTGTTATATCATAGCTCTTCCAATCCCATTCATCTTATACTCAACACACTCCTGACTATCAAAGGTAAAGTGGACTTCTGCTCCGACAGGTGACTACGTAAAATAAAAATAGCACTTTTAAAGATGCATCTTCTCCCTCTGTGTCTGACGAGTTGTACTACCAATGAAGTGGGTCCAGTAAAGCTGTGGCATTGAGCAGCCTGGTTTCTGTCCTCTCATCCTGCCTTTTCCCCCCTCACCCCCCACAAATAAGAGCAGCAAAATTGCCATCTGAAACCTGATTACAGAATCTTCATTGTTGGTAATATATGAAGTGAAGAGAACTTCCCTTAAGTCAATACCAGGCTTAGCATGGCATGTCAGCGTAATGACTCACACTGATAATAATGGTGTAATGTACATTTCATATTTTACCTTTCATCCAGGAAGGTCTCTAAGTACCTCAAAAACAGAGGCACATGGGGCCTGAATATTTGGCCTGTGTGCTAATGGTGTGAGTGCAGAAAGCATAATTCCTGCATTTTAAAATGATCTCATTTTGTGACCTTGGGCAAATCACCTAATCTTTCTGTTGCCGTTTCCTCATCTGTGAAATAATAGGTGTAGTAGAACTTCCCTGCCTCATATGGATATTGGGAGGATTAATTAACTGAGCTTTATAAAACATTTAGAAGATGAAAAGTGCTACATGCCAAATGTTATTTCCAAGCGATGGGTCATGTGATTTCACTGGGGGTTTTGCCTAAATAAGGGATGCAGGTTTTGGACCTATACGTAGGAAATGCAGTTATTTCTGTGTTAATCATGGTGACTGGAAGTGAAGGTGAAAATCCATATTCAACTGAAAACCAGTCCAGGTATATGGAAATTGTAATTTATAGAGTTATAGATAGAAAAGGTAAAGAAATGGATGTGTGGTTTATATGGGTACAGTCGTTGGACTTGACAAGGTATTGTTTATGTACACGTAACAACTGAAAAATATTTCAAATTGGTCACACAAGGGAAAACAAACTTAATTAGAAAATCTTGTTTTTACTTGTAACCGGAATTGATTGGATATAAATATGTGTAACACCAAGATGCCAGTTTTATAATCACTTCTCTGAGCTTAAGCATGCTTCAGAGTACACCTCTACCCCGATATAACGCGACCCGATATATCGCGGGTTCGCATACAAAGCGGTAAGGCTCTGACACTTCTTTGAGCAGCGTTTTAAGGGTGCTGGGCCAGGCTGGGGTCAAGGGGTTTGAGAGGGGGCAGAGGGTATCGGGGGCTGTCAGGGGCTCCCCACCAGGGTCTAGGGGGCAGGAGCTGTGGGAGGGCACTTTTGGGGGCCCCGCAGTCCCAGAGTGGCCCGGGGGATTAGCGTGGGGCCGGGAGCAGCCCACTCTGCTTCCCTCGCCCCGGCCCCAGCCGTGTCACTCGGGGGAGAGGGTTTGGGGGAAGGGACACCCCCCCACACTCGTACTCACCAGCAGTTGCGAAAGCAGAGCAGCCCGGCCCCAGCCCGCTCCACTCCGCCAGCTCCCAGCCACAGCACTCCGCTTCCTGCCGCAGGTGAGTGCGGAGGGCATCCTTTCCCTGCCGTAGGTGAGTGCGTAGAGGTTGGGAAGTGGAGCAGCCCAGCCCTAGCCAGCTCCACTCCGCCAGCTCCCAGCCGTGGTGCTCCACTTCCCGCCGGGCAGGTGAGTGCAGGACCTTTCCCCCGCCAGCCCCCAGTGACATGGCTGGGGCCAGGGCAAGGAAATCGGAGCGGGCTGGGACCGCGTTGCTCCACTTCCCGCTGCAGGTGAGTGCGGGGGGAGGGGGGGCATCCTTTCCCCAACCTCCCGCACTCACCGGCAGTGGGAAGCGGAGCGCTGTGGCTGAGAGGTGGCGGAGTGGAGCGGGCTGGGGCCGGGCTGCTCTGCTTCCCGCCGCTGCCGGTGAGTGCCTGTCAGGGGGCAGGGGGTGGGGGGTGGATAGGAGTCGGAGCAGTCAGGGGACAGGGGGGTTGGGTAGGGGTGGGGTCCTGGGGGTGATTAGGGACTAGGATCTTTGGAGGGGGTGGTCACGGAACAAGGAACGGGGGCGGGGGGGGGCAAAGCAAGTTTGATATAACGCGGTCTCACCTATAATGTGGTGAGATTTTTTGTCTCCTGAGGACCGCGTTATATTGGGGTAGTGGCGTAATTAATAGTGGCTACCCTTCCTGCTGCCCATTGCTCCTTGGTTCCCCGTTCTTCTAAATGAGCATGTTTACGAGTAATGATGGATTGTCTGATCATGCTGAAGCTGTTGCACTCTGGCTGCATTTCAGTCAATCCAGGGATAACCTCTGCAGAACCCAGTGAGCCTTCCTGGTTTTTACAAACAAGAAATCTCCTTCTGGGTCTCTTTTTAATTTAGAAGGCTGACTTGACTGTAGTTATGCAACTGAGCCTCCAGTGATAAATAGGCCTTGCTTATTACATGTAGCGCAGCCACCACATTATTTGTTTGCGGGGAAATGTTCTTATCCAGTATTTTATTACCGAATACTCTCAACTTGAAAATCACACTTCTGGTTAGAAACATTACATATCCTGTAATCACAAGTAACCCCCAAGATCACTATAGCTGAGAGAAGATAATGTCATTGTATTACGGTAGCACCTTGAGGGGCTAACAGAGATTAGGGCCCCATTGTGCTAGGTGCTGTACAAACAGGTAAGAGGCTCAGAGAAATTAAGTGAATTGGTGAAGGTCACACTTGAAGTCTGTGGCAGAGCTGGAAGTTGAACCTAGAACTCTTAAATTCCAGTGCCTAGCTGCAAAGTCTTAAGATCTCCCCTGACAGCTGTGTTCCAGTGAGGAAAATTATTTCTATTTATTTAATGAAGCACATCATATATAGTCAGTTCCACTGTTTCCCCTGTAGAGTCAGTAGTTTTTTAATTTTTCCCTTGTTATAAAGACCTGTATGAATTACAACAGGTGAGCAGAAGATCCTCTATAAAAATTATTTTAAAGGAATTAGAAAAAAATATCAGATCATCCTATTTAAGGGGTGCTAGAAACTGGAATATGTGACAGGTACTCACTTTAAAAACAATTAAATTGACTCTTCTTTTTTGAAGTAACTTCTCGTGGTTAATAGGAAAGTGATTTAGTTTTCTTTGTAAATGGTTAATTTTAATTAATTAACCACTGAAATAGTAGTGTTTGAAATTCAGAGGAAATTTAATTAAAACAAAACAGTGATTTATATACATTTTCATTGCAGCTGCAGCTAGAAAAGCAGAAGGGAGAAATTCTCGGGGTGGTGATTGTGGAATCAGGATGGGGATCCATCCTACCCACAGTTATCCTGGCTAACATGATGAATGGAGGCCCTGCAGCTCGTTCAGGGAAACTAAGCATTGGAGACCAGATTATGTCTATTAATGGAACCAGTTTAGTTGGTCTTCCTCTTGCAACATGCCAAGGGATTATAAAGGTACTCAACGCTTCTATCTGTATACATGCATGTTTGTAGAGTGTGAGCCTGCAGGGCTGAGATTGTGTCTTTGTAAAGTGCCTGGCAAATGTCTGACACTTATATGTGTAATAACAATAATTCATACTGGTGCAAGATAGACTCAGACATTCCAGGCCTTTCCTTTGAGCAGTTTTTAGTAGAGACAAGTGAGTGAAGATTATGTAAGGAAGAGCTGCAAGAGTATTTCACAAGACTAAATAGAGCCAGACCATGCCACACATATCTCCTAGAGAGGACCACATGTGGACTTCCACACTTACCAGTGTGAGGGAAACTCAGCTGTATTCACAGCACTATCCATCCTACAAACTGTGCGGAAGCCTTTCATTTGGACTCCAGTGTCCATGCAAGTGGAAGGGGTGGTGGACTGGAGGGAAGAGTTGGCAGGTTGGGAGATGAATCAAGTGGATGCACTCTGTCTTCCCTGTAACCCCATGAAGGTTCCCCAGAGAAGATACAATCCCAGGTTGTATTATTTTTGGCCACTGTTGCTAGTACAGATTTATATCTACCAGGGTTAGTAGCAGCTGCCAGCTGTTGATGACAGCTTGCATTGTGCCATGTAATTCTGACCAGAGCAAGTCAAATTGACCTGGTGCTTAAAACTCTCATAGACTTTAAGGCCAGAAGGTGCCACCATGACCATCTAGTCCGACCTCCTTCACCCTGCAGGCCACAGAACTTCACCTGTCCACTCCTATAATTTGCCCATAATCTGTCTGAATTACTGAAATCTTCAAATCTTGATTTTAATAATCCACCATTTATTCTACTTCATATCAGCAAGTGACCCTTGTCCCAATGCTGAAGAGGAAAGGCAAAAAAAACCCCTAGGTTCCCTGCCAATGTGATCTGGGGAAAATTCCTTCCTGGCTCCAAATATGGCAGGGGTTAGACCCTGTAAAACCCTGAGCAAGTGGTCGAGACCCACCAGCCAGACACCTCGGAAAGAATACTCTGTAGTAACTCAGAGCCTTCCCCATCTAGTGTCCCATCACCGGCTACTGGAGATACTTGCTAATAGCAGTTGCGGATGGGCCGTGTGCCATAGTAAGCAATCTCATTGTACAGTCCCCTCCATAAACTAAGCAAACTCAGTCTTGAAACAAGTTAACCTTTTTTGTTCCCACTATTTCTCTTGGAAAGCTATTCCAGAACTTTACTCCTCTGATAGAAACTTTCATCTAATTTCAAGCCTAAACTTATTGATGATCTGTTTATATCCATTTGTTCTTGTGCCAGCGTTGGCCCTTAACTTAAGTAATTCCTCTCCCTCCCTGATGTTTATCCCTCTGATGTATTTATAGAGAGCAGTCATATTTCCTTTCAGCCTTCCTTTTGTTAGGCTAAATAGGCCAAGCTCCTGAAGTGTCCTTTGGTAAGGTAAGTTCTCTAGTTCTCTCATCATCTTAGTAGCCTTTCTCTGCACCTGTTTCCAGTTTGAATTAATCTTTCTTAAACATGGGACACCAGAATTGCACACAGTATTCCAGATGAGGTCTCAGCAGTGCGTTGTATAATAGAGTTGGCAATTTCCCAGGAAAAACTAGTTTAGGACAGGGTGCTGGTAAATACCAGATTAAACTCAGTTTAAACTGGGAAAAAATAATTGCACCTGCATCCAGCAGGTTCAGCAAGCATAGAACAAATCTTTTCAAACTTTGGATACATCTATTCAAAACTGAGGAATAGGCTTGGTCTGTCCACAACATCAGAATTGGTCTTCTGCTACAGAATAGTGCATGACCAAATGGACCTGGACTGATACTCTGCAACTTTGCATGCTTCTGATTGCTTAATGCTCCAAGCCTGCAACTCTGCATATTATTGTTTTCATAAATCAAATGCTTTTGAAGTTTGTTTATATAACATTGAAATCTGAAATATGAGTCATGACGTGTAACTTCCTTGAGAAAATACCAATCCAAAATGTACACAAACATTCTGATGTTCAGTATTATAATTATATATTTAGTATTACTCCCACTGTAGTTTTACTTTGTATTTGAACAACCCAAAATTAATCTATCAATTTCATCTGATGTAACCATAATTTGAATAAGTAACTAAAACTAAGTGCAATGTGGTGTGCATTAATGAAACAGTTTATAAAATAGAAAATACTTTAGATTGGGGCTAATTGGTTTTTCCTGTGGTGTTTAAAAAACATGATTTACCTGGTAAAAACTACCTCTGGTAAATACTGCCATCCCCCCTTGTATAACGATAATAAATCTTCACTATCTCTGCCGGAAATACCTCACCTGATGCATCCTAGGATTATATTAGCCTTTTTTACAGCCGTATCACATTGGTGGCTCATAGTCATCTGTGATCAGCCAATAGACCCAGGGCTTTTTCCTCTTCTGTCGCTTGCAACTGGTAAGTCCCCAGCTTATAACAAAAAATCTTATTGTTAGTCTGTAAGTGCCTGATTTGCACTATTAAATTTCATGCCATTCTTATTACTCCAGTTTTCAAGGTTATCCAAACCTTCCCATATGATATTCTGGTCCTCCTCCATATTGCTAATACCTCCCAACTTTGAGTCATCTGCAAATTTTATTAGCACACTCCTATTTTTTGTGGTAAGGTCTCTAATGAAGATGTTAAATAAGAGTAGTCCCAAGAATGATCCCTGAGGAACTCCATTAAAAGTCTTCCTTCAGCCTGACAGTTCACTCATTGGAGTCTCCACTTTAACCAGTTCCTTACCTACCTTTTGATTTTCATATTAATCCCCATTTTCTCCAATTTAACTAATAATTTTCCATGTGGAACTGTATCAAATGATTTACTGAAGTTCAGGTAGATACGATCTACTGTATTTCCTTTGTCTAGACAATCAGTTATCTTCTCAAAGAAAGAGATCAGGTTGGCCTGGCATGATCTATCTTTTGTAAACCCATGTTGTATTTTATCCCAATTATCATTTACATCTGTCCTTAACTACTCTCGAACAAAATTTGTTCGAAGACCTTGCATACAATTGAGGTAAAACTCACGGGCCTGTAGTTTCCCAGATCACGTTAGTTTCCTTTGTTAAAGATAGGTACCGTGTTTGCAATTTCCAGCCATACAGTACACCCCCTGAGTTTACAGATTATTTAAAAATCCTTGCTATAGGGCTTGCAATTTCATGTGCCAGTTCCTTTCATATTTATGGATAGATATTATCTGGGCCCCCTGATGTGGTCCCATTAAGCAGTATAAATTTGGCTTCCACCTCAGATGTGGTAATTTCTATTTACATATCCTCATTCCCATTAGCTACCCTGCCATTGTCCCCAAACTCCTCATTACTCTCATTAAAAACTGAGGCGAAGTAGTCATTTAGGTATTCATTTAATCCCCATCATCAGTTCTTAGTGGTCCCACTTCTTTCCTTGTTTTCTTTTTATATATACGGCTAAAGAACCTTTTAACATTGGCTTTAATTTCCTTTTCAAGGTCCAACTCTGCCTGGCTTTTAGCAATTCTCACTTTTCCGCTATACTTTCTGATCTAAGTGAGTTAGTTTTCCTCACTGATCTCTCCCATCTTCCATTCTTTGTAGACTTTATGCTTTCTCTTAACAACCAGTTTGAGGTGCTTGTTCATCAAGTTTGGTCTGCAACCCTTCCATATGATTTTTCCCCTTGCTTGGGATGCAGGCTTCAGATAGTTTCTGCAACTTTGACTTAAAGTAATTCCAAGCCTTCTCCACATTCAGATCCTTGAGTTCTTCAATCGACTTCCCTAACTAATTTTCTCATTTTTTTTCAAGTTTGCCCTTTTGAAATCAGGGGCCCTAGTTGCAGACCTAATTTTGTTTATCCTTCCATTTAGTTTAAACTGAATTAACTCCTGATCACTCAAACCAAGGCTGTCCTCTACAGCCAGTTCTTCTATGAGGTCCTTTCTACTTATCAACACTAAATCTAAAATGGCATCTCCTCTTGTTGGTTCAGTGACTGTTTAGTGAAGAAATCTGTCAGCCCATCCAGGACTATCTGGGCCCTACCATTATTAGTAGCACTTCTCCTCCAATGGATATCTGGGAAATTTAAAATAAGAGTTGTCCATATAGCCTAGTGTCCTGTCTTCTGACAAGGGCCAGTGCCAGATATTTCAGACAGAATGAACAGAACAGGGAAATTTATCAAGTGATCTACCACCAGTCATCCAGGCCCAGTTTCTGGCAGTTAAAAGTTTAGGGACACCAAGAGCATGGGGTTGCGTCCCTGTCCATCTTGGCTACTAGCCATTGATAGATTTATCCTCCATGAACTTACCTAATTCAGTTATATCCAGTTATACTTTTGGCCTTCACCGCATCCCCAGCAACGAATTCCACAGGTTGGCTGTGCACTGTGTGAAAAAGTACTTTTTTAATGTTTGTTATTGGGTGTCCCCTGGTTCTTGTGTTAAGTGAAAGGGTAAATAACACTTACTTTCTCCACACCATTCATGATTTGATAGACATATATCATATCGACCCATAGTCATCTCTTTTCTAAGATGAACAATCCCATTTTTTTAATCTCTCCTCATACAGAAGCTGTTCCATACCCTTATAATTTTTGCTGCCCTTCTCTGTACTTTTTTCCAATTCTAATATATCTTTTTTGAGATGGGGCTACCAGAACTGCATGTAGTATTCAAGGTGTGGGCGTATCAGGGATTGATATCATAGCATTATGATATTTATTGTCTTATTATCTGTCGCTCTCCTAATGGTTTCTAACATTCTGTTTGCTTTTTTGACTGCTGCTGCACATTGAGCTGATGTCTTCAGAGAACTATCCACAATGACTCCAAGATCTCTTTCTTGGGTGGTAACAGCTAATTTAGACCTCATCCTTTTGTATGTATAGTTGGGATTATGTTTTCCAATGTGCTTTACCTTGCATTTATCAAAACTCCATTTTATCTGCCATTTTGTTCCCAATCACCTAGTTTTGTGAGCTCCATTTGTAACTCTTCGCAGTCAGCTTTGGACTTAACTGTTGTTGCCGGCACAGAATGCCTGAGGCAGCAAACAGTGGTGGTTCGTTGCCCGGTGTGCGCCGCACTAATTAACACACCAGGGTGGAGAAGCAAACCAAGTTTATTTGAGCCCAAAAAGGTGCCAGGGAGAAAAGGCATTCTCAAATCCTGCACACAGATACAAGCGGTTTTTCTCTCTTTATACATAACTTCAGCTAAGCATTCCCATCACCCCCACACTCCTCCCCCCTTACCCCCCCTCTCCTATTTCCCATGTAGCAAATACATTATAAAGTAGCAATTACACTAAGCAGGTTAAATCATTTTTGGCAACAACCACTTTAGCTCGTTAGTAACTTTTCTGTGAACAGTTATCTTGTTTTATTTCTTTGATCTGTTATTTTGCCCCTTAGCCAGAGGCATACAGGCCTTATTATTATTTCCTAGTACTGGTGTGAGTGGGGTTGCACCTGATAACTAGCTGCTACGCATTCCATTCTCTGTTGCTAGCTTGTTAGGTTGATTAAAGTTCAAACATAAACATGGAAGCGCTTTGGTCAGACATGGAGTGACTTTAGTTCATTCAGGCCTACTACAGAAGGCTTTATTGACACTTATGGTTTTCCACCCTCCTGAGTTACCTAGAGTCATGCCTAGTGACACCAACACTATCTTAAGTAATTTTTTATTGTCTGCAAAGTTTGCCACCTCACTGTTTACCCCTTTTTCTAGATCTTTTATGAATATGTTGAACAGCACTGGTCCTGGTACAGATTCCTGGGGGACACCATTGTTCACCTCTCTCCACTGTGAAAACTGATGGTTTATTCCTACCCTTTCTTTCCTATCTTTTAACCAGTTACTGATCCATGAGAGGACCATCCCTTTTATTCCATGACTGCCTACTTTGCCTAGGAGCCTTTGGTTTTGGACCTTGTCAGAGGCCAAGTACACTTTTGAAAGTCCAAGTACACTATATCCACCGTATCATCCTTGTCCACATGCTTGTTGACACCCTCAGAGAATTCTAATAGATTGGTGAGGCGTGATTTCCCTTTACAAAAGCCATGTTAACTCTTCTCCAACATATGGCTAATCTGTGTTTCTGATAATACTGTTCTTTACTTATAATTTCAACCAATTTGCCTGGTACTGAAGTTAGGCTTACTGGCCTGTAATTGTCAGGATCACCTCTGGAGGCTTTTAAAAAAAAATCAGTGTTTTTGTTGTGTGCTTTCTTGCTTGCTGTGTGCCTCTTGATTGAAGTTTATAGCATGGTATGTTTGGGGGGTTGTGTGCTGAGCCTAGTCACCTGCAAGGCTGAGAGCTTCCACATGAGGTTCTAGCCTGCATTCTTTGATCCCTAATCCTTTTCAGATCCTTTGTTCATAAACAACCAGAGGAGCTAGCAAACAGGGGCAGGAAACAAGTGGCATGACAGCCAGTTACACCTAATAAACATTCTCTAAATTTAGGACAACCCCCTCCCTTCCCTACCCCCCCCTTACAAAAAAAGTGGTTGGGGGGAGAAAACACACACACAACCCTGCAAGAGTACAAATCATGCTGGCAGAAGTCCAGCAACAGAGTGGGGTCTAGCCAGTTTATTGCACTGAATGCAGCATGTATAATTACCTGCTTTATGCTCAGGTGATGTGTGTGTGCATTTGGTGCAAGCAGCTCGTGGCCCTCAGAGACCGTGTGTGGGCTCTTGAGACCAAAGTGGCTGAACTGGAGGAGCGAAGGGAGACTGAGAGATATGTAGAAGAGACTTTCCGGGACACAATAGAGCGGTCCCATCCCCCATCTACAGCCTCTGTGCTGTTGAGGAGGATGAAAATCTGGGAAAGAGAACATCAAACTGGAGTGGAGGGAAACAATCCATAGGTGAGACTCTGCTTCTGGATGATGCCATGGTACCCTCTCACACTGAGTATACCTCTCTGCAGGAGGGGACCTCTGTTACTATGAAGAGAGAAGTAATACTAATGGGGGAATTGATTACTAGCAATATAGTTGGTTAGTAAATGACTGGGAGAACAGCATGATGAATTGCCTGCTGGGTGCAAAGGTTGCGGTCCTCTCAAGACAGCAAGACAGACTTAGGTGCAGTGCTTCGGAGGAGCCAGTGGTCATGGTATACGTAGGTATGCATGATGTAGGGAAATGTAGGAGAGAGAGATCCTGTAGTCCAAATTTAGGCTGCTACATAAGAGATTAAAGTCTAGGAGCTCCACCGTAGCATTCTCTGAAATGCTTCCAGTTCTATGCACAGGGCCAGTTAGATAGGTAGAACTGCAGGGTCTCAATGTGTGGATGAGATGTTCAGAGGAGGGATTTAGGTTTGTTAGGAGCTGCGGTACCTTTTTTGGAAAGGAGGTGCCTATACAGGAAGGATGGGCTCTGTCTAAACCAAAATGGGACCAGGTTACTGGAATGTAAACTTAAAATCTCATAGAGGAGTTTTTAAATTAAGGGCTAGGGAAAAGCCAACAGAGGTAGGAGGAGCCCATGGTTTGGAAAGACACATCCCTTAGAGGGAGGATTTATTAAAGTGGATATTCTATATCCTAGGAAAGAGGAGAAGAGAGAAGTTGATAAAGTACAGGTAGGAAATGAATAGAAAAAGTTTGACAAAAGAAAGTCCCATTCAATTACATCACATGAGGGCAAACAATTAAATATTGACAAATTTTATAGGTGCTTGTTTACAAATGCTAGAAGTCTTAAGTACTGAGATGGGTGAAATTGAGTGCCTGGTATTACATGAGGATATTGGTAATTAGTTTCTCATAATCACAAAATTCCCAATTGTAGTATTTAATTAAAAATACTGAAAAGGTCTCTATCTACACATCAGATCCAGGGGATTTGTAGCAGACTCTAAGCACTATCCCAGTGGAACCTCTGTTATGTTTCTTCCCTAAAGTGATTTTGACCCAAACAGATACCATTTTATCCATTCCATCACTTCTGTACAATGCTGCTCCACCATCTTTTCCTTTACTTCTGTCTTTCCTGAACAGGACATAGCTTCAATACCTCTATTCCGGTCATGACTACTGTTTTACCATATTTTTGTTATCCCTATATCCTGCACCAGTAGTTCTAGTTCCTTCATTTTGTTACCCAGGCTCCTTGCATTGATGTACAGACATCTTATTTGTTTTTGCTTGGCTTCACCCAGATTCTTCGCCTGATTAGGTACAGTCATTCTACTGCCAGTATTGCCTACCCGACTGTTACTGTCAGTGATGTTGGCACTGCCTTTCCTCTTGTTGTCCATTCTCCTACACTCTGTTGTTCCTTTATCCATTGCTGTATCCTCTTTTACTTGATTTTCCTCCTGGTTAATGTGTGACGATTACATGAGTATCTCTCAACCATCTCCCCCGAATTCTTAGTTTAAAGTTCTTTTAATGAGTCGTGCCAACCTCCATCCCAGAAGTCTATTTCCCTCCCTTCTCAGGTGGAGTCCATCCCATGAGAACAGTCCCTGTGAATGCCTCCCAGTGATTGACCATTCCAAAGCCTTCCTCATAGCCCCACCGCCCGAGCCATCTGTTGATCATCATAATCTTGTTTCACCTTCACTCTCCTTCTCTACAGACAGATGGAATCCCAATCATAGAAGATTAGGGTTGGAAGAGACCTCAGGTATCTAGTCCAACCCCCTGCTCAAAGCAGGACCAATTCCAGTGAAGATCACCTGAGTCTCCCTTTCTTTAAGTGTCTTCCCCAGCCTGGCATAGTCTTCCTTGATGTTTCCAAGTGAGAATCTAGCAGTAACATTTGTTCCCATGTGAAGGACAATTAGTGGATTTTTTCCTGCTCCCATTAGGGTCCTCTACAGCCTCATGTCCACATCCTCTATCTTAGCTCCCAGCAGACAGAAACTCATCTGTGCTTGGGATCAGCTCTGGTGACAAGCGGTCTGTTTTTCTTAATAGGGAGTCCCAGTCACATAGATCTGCCTCGCTCTGGAGTTGGTGCAATTCTCCGGCATTCTCCCTTTTGTTCTTTTTTTGCTACAAATTGTCTTGTCTTCTGTTCCCCCTTGCAACCTTCTGAGAGTCATCCTCTGTCCTCCTGGGGCTCTGAACTCTAGCTATCTCCATTGTCTCTTCCCCTCCTCTTGTAGACTAGTAGCTCGTCTCTTCTTCCTTGTTCTCCCAGCCTGCCTCTCCCTTTCATTTTCCAACTCAGCAAACCTGATCCTTAGCTCTATTTCTCATTTACTAGCCTGTTTTTTCCTCAGCCTTGTTCTTATAATCACATGCTTCCACTGCCACTTTCCTCATCCAGAAATCTAGCCTTACAGTTCTCTGATCCAGGCATGCGCTTGCAAGTCCTGAGGTTCCCTTTTAGCCTCCTCTTTCCTTTCCTCTATTAGCCACTCAAATCCCCTTTGAAACTCAGCCATAGTTTCTAGATGCATCTCCAAACTTTGGATTTTCTCTTCCATCAGCCCTACCAGGTGGCATGTCATAAAAACGAAATATCTTTCAAGTACCCCCTCCATAATAATGTACATCCTACATCTTCCACTTCCAGTCATCTTCATTGGGAGCCAATCAGCACTACGACCCACAGTATTGCTAATGCTGTTGGAGGTGGTTCAGCGTTAATGATGGTTGGAAAATTTGAGATAATTCGTTAGCGCAGAGAAGGCCTTGGCCTCACTATCCCCGTTTGTAAAATGGAGATTACAATATCTTATTATGAGACATGTTGAAGCTCCATCCTTTAATGATTATGAAGGGCTGTGAGATCCTTGAGTTACAGGTACTATTTATATAAGAGTGAATTGTTATTGTTGGTAAGGTTTTGGGATGGCCAGCTGGACTAATAGTTTGGAAAGAGTCCCTGACTTCTTTCCTCAGGATCAATAGGATAATTTTCATTTGGAGTGGCAGAATGTTCCTTCCTATAGGCAGTCCTATGTTAGTTGCAGCTGCAGGGGGAGAGGAATACAGAGTTTCAAGCTCAGCTAATTCACATACTTCCAGTGAGCACCAATTATAACCACTTCAGAAAATGCTAACATTTGGGATATTTTTCAGGGTCTTAAGAACCAGACGCAGGTGAAACTGAACATTGTCAGCTGTCCTCCTGTTACAACCGTCCTCATAAAACGACCAGACCTGAAATACCAGCTGGGCTTCAGTGTACAGAATGGAATCGTAAGTTTGTACTTTAATTGTTTATGGCTTTTATGTGGAAACATGTTCAAAAGCTAAATAACTGGAATATTAAAAAAAAACAAAACCAAATGGTGTGCTTTTTGTGCACTTTGAACCTTTTGAGCTTCCTGGTTTATCAAGTAGCCTTGCAAGCAGTATATTTCAGAGGCAGAATGTTGTGTGTGTGTGTGTGTGTGTGTGTGTGTGTGTGTGTGTGTGTGTGTGTGTGTGTGTGTGTGTGTGTGTGTGTGTGTGTGTGTGTGTGTGTGTGTGTGTGTGTGTGTGTGTGTGTGTGTGTAATGTTGTTTGTTGTAGCATGTACCCAAACTCAAAGTAAACATTTGATTTTTAAGAGATTGGATGTCCTAGCATCTGTCTAGCAGAAGGCACAGATGGGAGGGTGAGAGAAGTAAAGTAGCAGTCAAGGATGTGACAGGCTGCTGATGTGGGGCATGCAGTGCAGTTAGGCTGTGCCAGTTGTTGAGGTCAGTGAGACCTAAAGTCACAAGCATAAGTCCCATCCCTGAAGTATTCATTGCTGTTGATAGGTTTGAAGAGAAAGGGCTGTTCATAGCCAGTGAAAATTTGTATAGAGCTTGTATGTGTGCTTGAGTCATAATCACTCATTAACTAAGACCATCATGCCATCAGGATCTATGTTTTCTGAGAATTCAGTTTGTCTGATCTGTACCCATATTCCACAAACACAAGACCTCTATTTTTCCATTTTGATCCCTTGATTTATCAAACCTTCTTATTAAATCTACTGTACGTCAACATCCTTAAATCTACTACCCCTTTGTCTGTGCTTCCTCTGATCTACTATATACCATATCCTTCACTTAACTCTATATACGATCTGGTGCTATGCCCGTTAAAACCTTTGCATTAGTAATATAACTTTAAATGTTTTGTAACATCTGTGGTGCTTCCCCATTCTAGGACTAAAGAATATTGTAAATACACTGTAAATAAAAGTAGAAGCATTGAATGGCAAGTTTTAAAGATTGTGCCCAATGCACATGCAGTGGAACTTACTTACATTGGCGCCTCTGGAGAAAAGGGTTCATTTTCAGAGGAGTTTCACAATAAATAGAGCATCCACTATTTAAAAGAGGGAGCTAGGAATAAGCCTGCTTCTCATCTTCCACCCTACCCTGCCAGTATGATATCTTTTTGCCTACAACTGGCTCTCTTACTCTGTTGTTTAGCTCTGGTAGTGGTTTTTTTGTTTTGTTTTTGATCCTCTTACTTTTTATTTTTTATTTTGGGTATACATTTAATTTGAGCCTCTATTGTGGTGTTTTTAAATAGTTTCCATGCAGCTTGCAGGCATTTGACTCTTGTGACTGTTCTTTTTAATTTCTGTTTAACTAGCCTCCTCATTTTTGTGTAGTTCCCCCTTTTGAAGTTAAATGCTACTTGTGGTGGGTTTCTTTGGTATTTTCTGCCCTATGGGGATGTTACATTTAAATTACATTATGGTCACTATTACTGGGTGGTTCAACTATCTTCACCTCTTGGAGCAGATCATGTGATCAAGTCAGGCTCAAGTCAGGAAATGCCTCTCCCCTTGTGAGTCTAGGACTAGCTGCTTCAAGAAGCACACAATGTACTCAGTCTATCTGGAGATAGTTCAAATCCCCCATTATTATTGGGTTTTTTGTTTTGGCAGCCTTTCTAATCTACCTGAGCATTTCACATTGCAGAGAGATCCTGGCCAGGTGGTCAGTAATATATTCCTATTGCTATACTCTGACTAGTCAAGCATGGAATTTCTGTCTACAGAGATTCTTTGGTACAGTTTTTCATTTAAGATTTTTTATTAAATTTGACTCTGCTTTCTTTCACATATAGGGCCACTCCCGCACCAGTGTGACCTCCTGTATATTTTGTACTCTGTTATTACTGTGTCCCATTGATAATCATTGTGCCACCAAGTTTCTGTAATACCTATTATATCAATGTTCTCATTTAATAACAGGCACTCAAGTTCACCAATCTTAGTATTTAGCCTTCTAGAATTGTATACAAGCACTTATAAAACGTGTCAATATTTAGTTGTCTGCTTTCATGTGATGTAGTTGAATGAGAATCTCTTTCATTGGACTGTTTCTCTTCTATTCCTACCTGTACTTCATCAACTTCTATCCTCTCCTCTTTACTAGGATATAGAATATCCCCTTTAAAAATCCTCCCTTACTGAGGGCCATTTGCTTCTCCACACCTGTCGACTTGCACAGTTCCCCTCTGAATCCCTCCGAAGCAGTTCTGGAGTGAGCTTTGGCAGTAGGGGGAAGGAATGGACACAGATGGGAGCGTGTGAATCATTTTCCCCCAACTACAGTCAGAAAAGCTAATACAGACTGAGCCACAGTCTGTATTTCTCTACCCCTCGCCACTTCCTCACCTCCTTCATCTCCACATACCACCCTAACTGAACTTTCAGTGTCACAGCTGTTTCAGTTCATCGTGGTTTGGTTCCACCTAGTGGACATTTACCATGTTCACCATTTGGTGTATGGTCATGATTCAGTTTGAGTTAGTCTCAACATTTACATTAGTGTTCAAAATGAAGTATACCAAATTCACCAAACAAGAAGTCTCAGCATTTATAGTAAGCGGTGAGGAATAAGGAGGCCCTGCAATGCAATTCAGTTATGAAAAGTCACAATTTGGATTTGAAGGCCAAGAACAACTGGCACACGTTTGATTTATATTTTAAAATACATTACTCTAATAATGCAACTCTCTTATCATTTGCATTTTAAAAAGCAGAATTTTCTAATTGCTAGATATGTGATTATAAAGGATCACTGGGCTAAAAATAAATAAATAAAAAATACCAGGCACTTTTTCCTCTTGATTCAGCATTAGCTTAGAAAAGGGATAACTTGCCTGAATGGCTATAATTAAATGTCCTCCACTTCTGTGCCATTATCTTGTTATGCATGCATCTGCTAGTTATTTACATAACTCATCAGAACACAGGCTTGCTGTATTTGCTTTCATTCTGCATATCTCCTTTGTGCAGGATGTAAAGCCATTAAATTCCTGAATGGTTTGTAAACAACCTGAATGTATTTAAAAAAAAAAAAAAGTATTTTTAGGCTGGGTTTTGTTCCCATAGCACATCAGGCAGACATGTAGGGTTGGGAAGGATGAAAATCAGGCAACTGCAACGCTTCCCTATCTCTGTAGGATTTAATTTCCTTGCTCAGTGCAGAGCTGTGCTCTGGGAGACACTTTCTGGTGCTCTGCAAACAGTTGGCTGGTCAGGTTGTGCTAGCTTCCCTGGTTTCCAGCTGAGGGAACCGGAGCAAACGGAAGGAGATGAAAGGAGCCAGAAGTAGAAAGTGTAGAACAAAAGCAAACCGTTCTTGTTCCAAAGTCAGCTAAAAATGCATATGTGATGGAAGCAGTGGCTGTAGTTGCCACAGGTATGTTGTGTCATCATGAATGGGGAGGGAGGTGAACATGAGATAATCTCTCTCAAGATGTGGTTCACCTTTTGTGCAAAAGCTTGGGAGCCACTTACTTAGAAATGATGGTAGCATTTAAATGTAATAATTCCCCTCTAAAGGGGCATTATGTTTATGGTTCATGGGTTATATCAGGTTGGTGTGTGTCCAATCCTATCTTTACTAGTGATATTTATCACTTTGCATCTATAATTTCAAAGCTCTTTACAAAAGAGGGGTTCTGTTTTAAAAGTGCAGTAAAATGGCTGTAACTTAGCAAGTGCTTAATATTTTTTTTCCTTCATCTTACGCTTCTATATAGGGAATTCCTCCCTTTCATGTATATTTAAGATATACACGTAACAAAATGTGTGCTGCAGGATTTAAATACATGCAGTACCTAACATTCAAAATTATTTCAGTGAAAAAATAAACAATGTATCAGGGATTAGCCATTTGCTCTGAATAAACGGTTGAAGAACAAAGAATTTAACTGGCAGAGTTTTACTCTTAATGTATTACTGTCCAGTACACAGTGGGCAAACTGGAATAAAACTCGTTATTTATGTAAGCGCTAAGGTTTTCCCTATATTACAGCTTGTCACTTAACACACTGGAAAATCTGTAACAGATGGAAAAAAACCCATACAGATCTAGTTCTATCTTTGTTCTGCTACTTTTCCCCCCCATTCCTCCAGAAAATAGGCTATAGGCCAGAGGCAGGTAAACTACGGGGACCCTCCTGCCTGGCCCCTGAACTCCTGGCCCTGGAGGCTAGCCCCTGGCCCCTCCCCCGCTGCTCCCCTTCCCTCACAGCCTCAGCTCACCGCGCCACCGGCACAATGCTCTGGGTGGTGGGGCTGCGAGCTCCTGGGGCAGCACAGATGCAAAGCCGGGCCTGACCCAGTGCTCTGTGCTGTGCGGTGGTGTGGCTGGCTCACACTGCCGGCGCAGCTGCCTATCCTGCCGCTCTGGGCAGCACAGCTGTAGCGCCGCCAGCCACCAGTGCTCCAGACAGTGCGGTAAGGGGGCAGGGTTGTGGCTAGTGGTTGGGCGGTCAGAGGGCAGGGAACAAGGGGGTTGAATGGGGGTAGGGGTCCCCGAGGGGACAGTCAGGAAGGAGGGTGGTTGAATGGGGTGGCGGGGGGCAGTCAGGGGCAGGGGTTCTGGGGGTGATCAGGGGACAGGGAGAAGGGGTGGCTGGATGGGGCAGGGGTCCCAGGAGGCAGTCAGGAATGAGAGGAGGGGTTGGATGGGGCGGGGTGGGGGAAGTCAGGGGCTTACTGGTAGTATCCCTTTTCTGAACTTGCCAATTGAATCTGGTACTGTGGCCACATGGACTACATGGGGTATGCTGCCATGTATCTTGAGTTCTGATGGAAGCGTAACACGTTAGAATGCTAAATTTTCTGGTTTGGGTTGTATTCATTCTGGAGATAGCTAATAAAGTCATATTGATCTGAATCTATTTTGGGAGAAGGGAGGGCTAATTTTGGGTAGCATATTTTAGCCCTGGATGCTTATGCTCTCTACAGTATGAATCTAGTCTCCTTGTCAGCATGTTTTTTAGTTGTTGTTTGTTGTTCTGGTCTTTTTTTTCACTCACACTGATGCAATGGACAAAGCGTTGCAGAACGAGGGAACAAATCAGCATATTGTTCTAGAGCCATTCCCGTTTTTGTCCGTTGTATTAATACTTATACTATCCAATGAAAACAAATGGTCTTTCTGATACAATTATCTATATTTAAACGGCCCTTTTCACTTATTGTGTCCTGATAATAAGCACTGGAAAGATGCTGCTGTCATGATAAACCATAGCAGCTTACATATTGCTACCTACAACAGATTATTGCTTTAACAGCATTCTCTCTCTGGCTGCTTTGCAGAATATGCCCCTTAATGAAGATTAGCTGTTTAAACAGTAGAATGTTAATTTTAGATTTCAGTTCAGTCTGGTGTGCGTGTAGGCCCTAAATGGTACATAGGCTTTGTGCTGGCTTTATGTACAGGGGTGAATTGCATCTGTTGCTATCTAAGTCCATTGTGCCAGTCAGTCCTGGATTTTCCTGGGCCGTCTGGGAAGAAGCATGTCATTCTCCACCCAGCTCTCCACCCAGCTCCCTTCCCACATATAGATAGGTCACCCCTTACCTCCATGTGCCCATGGCGCTCCACTTGCCTGAAACCCATTAACCTGTTTGTGAGGCTGCAAGGCCTCTGCTGCACCAACGCCTGGCCTGGATCAGGAAGCCAAGAGGTGGAGCCAAAGCACAACTTTCTAAGCAGTGTGCGAGGTAAGGCAGTTAGACCATTCATTCTCTCCCCCCTGGTGCTGGATTTAGATGCAATGAAGAATTGAAGTGCTCTGAGCAGCATCTGTCTGTTTGTGTGGTGTGGAGACCCTATTACATACATGCCTAATGCTGCCACTGTCTTTAATTCATGAGAGACCGGTTCACATCTACAATCAGGCTCACCCCATTGTCACTGTATGGTCTCCTCTGAGGAACTAATGTTGCTTAACTTCCTAGTTACCGGAGAGTGTTCATTTCAGTGGTGCATTCAGCATTTCCCCCCACGGAGACTCAGTGCTTCTCCTCTGCAATGGGCCCTGCCTCCAATGGCCAGCGACTGAGGAGCCCAAAAGGCTGTCTTGCAAATACAGGAGCAGCGGCATGGGCCAGTGCTTAAAGCACAGAACTTGAGATAGAAAAATCTGTGCCTATAGTTATGGTTCTGTTGACACCCACCAAGTGCAAGGCATGGTCCTTGTCCTGGTTAGATCAGATTCTAAAATGAGGGTAAAATATTACTGCTTTCCCTCACTGCTTTCCTATTGTGAAGGCTTTTAATTCTCTGATGTTTGTAAAGCTCTATCAGAGCATCAGATGGAATATGCCACAGAAATGCAGACTTATCATTGCCTTTGTGCTTTAGGGCTGACCGTTCACCTTTCTGCTTGCTTCTGAAAGTGTGTACTGTAAGTGGACCTGTTGTCTGCAGCTTTTTATAGTGAGGAAAATGTATTTACAGGGTTCTTTGGGCATGTGATGGCTTTTTCCTGTCTGATTATTATGTACAAATTCCCTGTGGCAGGTAATAAACTTCTAATTTTATTGAAAAATCTTGTTTTGATAAGAGAGCTGGACTAAATGGATGTACTGCAGACTGGAAGATTTTGTCATCTGTATGATTAGAAGGTAAAAACGGTCTGTAAAATGATATGTTCTGTGGGAGTGAAATCAAGGTTGCAATTCTGTGGATGGCTCCGCTGGCTCCTTTAACCATGAAAGGGTCGCTGAAGTGGTTTATGAACCACAGCAGAACCCTGAGATCTAATTACAGCCCATGTGTTCGATGGCACCACTCACACTGTTATTTACAATACAGATTAAAATATCTTTCAAAAGGCTGAAGGAGGCTGCTTTCACAAACAAGGAGCAATGACTAGAGAGGCATTTTCTCTCCCTTATATTGCGTGAGCTTTGACAGACTAGGAAAGGATTCCATTGTTTGTGGCATTGTATTTAGAGAGAGAGGGTTCTAAGGAAATTGCCAATATTGTGAGGATATTTTTCATCCACGCAAAGCCTTTCAACTCGGGCACTTCCACTGCTTCCAGCTTGCCCCATTGCCAGTGTATTGTGACTGTATCTGAATTAGACTGCAAAGTCCTTGGGGTACATGCCATGTTTTATTATGCTTATATTTAGCACTGAACAAAATGCTCAGAGCTCAACAAATTAATGCTTGACATGTGGTTATAATAAGGATAGTGACTGCAAAAATTGCCATTATGGGATTCTATACAGTATTGATTCTTTCTCAGCTAGGATCACCTTTCTTTCTCAATTTACAAATCAAAAGACAATTTTACTATTGTTCTCAGTTTACAAAAGATAAACTGTCCAGTTTTTAAAAATCTCAGCTCTGCTAACTGCACCTCCGATATACAAAATCAAGCCGTGCCCTTCCTGCCTCTTACTAGGACACAGAATAGACCCCAGCACAATCTTCTGCACAGTGTTGACTATGAAAAAAGACAAAATTTACTACATTTCTTACCTGACTGTCGCTGATATACCGCTGTTATTTGTCTGTTAGAAATAGAGAGGAGTGAGTGTGGTATCTCAGGGCTTCTCTACACTACCGTGCAGGGGCGATCTAAGATACGCAACTTCAGCTATGTGAATAGCGTAGCTGAAGTCGTCGTACTTAGATCTACTTACCGCGGTGTCTTCACTGCGGTAAGTCGACAGCTGACACTCTCCTATCGACTCCGCTTGCACTTCTCATTCTGGTGGAGTACTGGAGTCAATGGGAGAGCACTCAGCGGTCGATTTCATGTCTATACTAGACGTGATAAATTGACCCCCCGCTGGCTTGATCGCTGCCCGCCGATCCAGCAGGTAGTGTAGACAGGCCCTCAGATACTGCTGTTTGGGAACTGCTTGTAAATGTTTTTGTAGTGGTGATGTGGCTGTCTTGGCTCTGCACTGCTTTGTTTAGAGCAGTAGAATAAGGAGATATGTCAGTAACATGAAAGGAAAACTATTGACTTGGTGCCATTGTGATGTATTTATTTTTTTGTCCAGCTCTAAGAATTTCTGTCTTTGTGTCTTTGTTCCTGTTCCAAATATGCATTGTATTTTTTTCTTTGACTATGAAGGGCCAAATTTTTGGCCTCCCTTCATGTGCATGTAATATACATGTACCTGATTAAATAAAACAGTTATGCAGTATAGAGAATTGCACTCTATTCCAAGCAGGGCATAAGGATTTTGCACTTCTTTGGAATTTATGCATCTGAAAAAGGGCTTATTGTAAGCCAGAGTAATTTAGATTTAGCTGAGTGAACTGAATAGTCATGTATGCAGCTAGACTTTGGGGTTAGGATCACAATTCTCCAACTAGGGCAGGCCTGCCTTGAGAACGAAGTATTAGCTAGCTAAGTCTCCATTGGCGTGGGGGAGATGAAATGCAGGTGGGGTAATTAATAGATCCATGGTGGTATAGTATAGTAGGTATTACTAGAGCTAGTTCAGAACTACTGGTACAGAAAGAGAACTTCTGCTTTGAAGGTCAGCCTCCACTCTGTTCATATTCCCTGTGCGATCTGTGAAGTAGGACTGCTGGCTGGCTATGTGGTGTGGATCATGTGGGACTGGGCTGATGTGACTCACCCGGAACAGGACACAAAACACAAGGGATTCTGATTTTACAGGTGAAAGGCAATGATTGGGGTAGAGAGATGAGCTGCAGAGGCACTTAAGGCTGGGGCAGGTCCGTGTGCACAGAAGCCAGGAACAAGATTGATTGAGTTAGTGCTCAAAGCAGGTTTGCTTTTAGATAGGGGAATTCCATATTTAGACCATAGCCCATTCTGGCAAATTGTCTAAGCTTTGCAGGGTGCAGCAGAGATAATCGGAGCGCCTGGACTTCCTAGGATAGGCCTAGTCTAGACTAGGGTTCCTGATCCTGTGCTGAGTGCCTCCAATGCCTCCTTCAGTGCCAATCTAGACACAAAAGTCTATTCTACGATACAAACGATTATAGTTTCCCCTATGCTGAGTCCTTTTTAGGAAACTATATTGAGAACTAAGCTGAGCCCTAGGGTAAACCACAAACCTGTGATTATCTTGTCTGACCTCCCCAGTGACCTTTTCCTCCCTGCCAGCTGCTCTTTTTGAATCAGACACATGGGACATGTTAAAAAGCCTTTTCTTCTTGACTTCAATGAAACTTGAAACTTCAGCACTGGTGTAACGTCCGACCGTGCAAGTTGCTTTTAAATTCCTTTGCTGCAGGGGAGTCTTGATGAGTGACCATTCTAATCTAAACTAAAAATAAAAATGGGAGAGAGATGAAGTAGGAAGCTGTTCTTTTCAGTATATTTCAGAACAAATATTTTCTGACAGCTGACAGATGTGCCATTTTTCCCCCTCATGTTTTGTATTGTATTTGTCACAAGATTAAGGTAGACAGTCAGCTGAAAAAAAAAAGTAAATTTAAACAAAGTTCCTCTAAATGTAAATCTGTTGAAGGACTCCACCTATCATACAATTTCCAATCTCTTTACTAATCCCTATTGTACCATACTCCCTACTCCCAGCCTGGAACTGAAACTATGAAAGGGATTTTGTTAAATATTTTTACAATCACATACTTCATAAGGGACCTCTACTCTGAATTAATTATCCATTTTACAGCCTGGCTCAGCCCTCTTCTTGTAGTAACGGGACCCAGGCTGGGTCCCACAGGCTTCTAAGTCAAGTGGGTCAGAGTGAGTCTACTCACTGGTCATAGGTCTGGGTCTCTAAGGTGCACTCCCTAGCTCATATCTCTTGTGTGAGCCATTCCCTGAGACATGGGAGTCCACAGTCTGCCTCAAATCGGGTGACCAGATGTCCTGATTTTATAGGGACAGTCCATATTTTTGGGGCTTTTTCTTATATAAGCTTCTATTATCCCCCACCCTCTGTCCCAATTTTTCACATTTGCTGTCTGGTTAACGCTAGCTTCAAACCTCCTGAACACCTTAGTTGTTTACACATATTCCTCCAGAATTTCACCAGTTTAAACCCATGACAGGAAGGCAAGGGACACAGACTTAGCAAAGTAATTTCTTAACCACAGTTACATCATTTTTTTAAAAAAATCACTACAGAGTTTACAGATCTTTGTACAATAATAGAAGTCCCAAGATGCAGCCTCCCACCACCTTTAATCTTACCCCTTGTGTGAATCAGGTCTTGCCAACATTTCAGGCTAAGCAGAGTCCCTCCTGCCTTCTCCCTCTCCAGTTTGGTCTTCATTGTGGCAATGGATGGTCCCCCCCTCAGAGAAGCACCCCTCCTTAAATTCAGTCTCTGTCCCTTTTTGCCAGGTGTTCCATAGGCTTGCTTGTGTCCTGTCCCCCTCCAGGCTCCTGTGTAGAATCCATTGTTCCATGAGTATGGTCAGCCAGTTGAGAGAGAATCTGACTCAAATGGCCCTAGTATATTGTCTTGATGGCTTCTTAGAGATTGTCCTTCACCAAGGCATCAAGCACCTTTCCTGGTCAGAGTAGCTGACGGCACTATATCATAGTAACCTTGCTTTGGGCAAAGTTAGACAGGAGTTCAGCACATAACACAAAATGGATGAGCTAATCCAAAATGGAGGATACAGTACAAATAGAGATCACATTTGGACCCAGATCTGAGTAGCCCACTCTGCCACAATCACCATTTCACCACTAAAACAGGACCTTCAGAACCACATATTGGGAAAAATCTCTCCCATTCAAATGGTTCCTATGGGTGCTCTTTAGCAGATTCACTGCATTCAGCACTGAGTGACTTTCTATCTTTATGTGGCAATGGAAATTTAGTCTGATTAAGGACTGCAGCATTTAAATAATTATTATGCCCTTGTGCTCTGTTTATTTCTTTTTGTGCCCTTTTACCTGTTCTGTTTTTTTTTTTTTTTGGTGAAAGATTTCATTTTAGATTTAAAGGGATACTGGCAAGTTAAATACATATTAAAAGCAAAAACTTTTCCACATACGTTGCTAATAACACATTGATTTTTTTAAACAGAATTTAAATTGTAATATCTATTAACTGTTTACTTTTTTGCATTTCTCTGATTTTTGGAAAAGGATAGATTGGTCATTTTCATCTTTGTTTACAGAAAGTTTCTAATTCATTTATCTGTTTGGTTCTTCTAATTCACATGATGGCTTTTGCATGCTAACAATAGATTTTTATTCTGTTCTCATACTGGTATAAATGGACAGTAACTCGGTTGAAAGTAAGGGAGTAACAGAGTAAAATTCAGAGGAGAATTGGGTAAAGGTCTTGGGGTGATGTTTGTTTCCAGTTGGGAGAAAACAGTCACTGTAATTTTTCTGTTGCTATTATTACTGTAAAAGCTTTTTACCTAATCCTAAATTTTGGATCTAATGTGAAGAAAGTGTCCCTTTAAGAGGAGAGCACTATGTTAAGGTCCCCCCAGATAGTAATGGCACCATTATTAAAAAACAAACCACTACAACCTTCTGCAAGGGAAGGCTATAGACAACTGCAGTCAAAATATATATATCAAATTGTCACCAAAATAATAGATGCAGTGACAGAACTTACACTTGGTCATTAGGTTTCCTGCAGGTTACTTAGGGCAGATTTTAAAAAAGTTGCCTCTATTTGTTCTGAAGACAGGAAGAAAGATAACTGAATACAGTCATGTAGGGGCTCAATCTAAAAGTAGATTTTTTTTCAAATTTTGAAACTTGAAAAGCTTTGACCAACTCCATAAAATAATCAACATTTCTTCTTCCATCAGAGGCCTGCGTACATGAGAACATAGTCCCAGGTCAATTCTTATGGCCAGGTATATACATCACCCAAAAGATTCCTGCTGTACTTGCCAGCCTTGGGGAGTCCAATGATGGAATCTGTAAGGATGCCAAGCTATCTTCTTGCCATTAGTGGTGATCTAGGACACTAGCTCTCAACCTTTCCAGACTACTGTGCCCCTTTCAAGAGTCTGATTTGTCTTGTGTACTCCCAAGTTTCACCTCACTTAAAAACTACCTGCTTACAAAATCAGACAAAAAATACAAAAGTGTCCCAGCCCACTAATACTGAACAATTGCTTACTTTCTCATTTTTACCATATAATTCTAAAATAACCCAAACAAGTCATTTTCTGTATGAAATTTTAGTTTGTACTACTTCACTAGTGCTTTCTATGTAGCCTGTTGTAAAACCAGGCAACTATCTAGATGAGTTGGTATACCTCCTGGAAGATCTCTGCGTACCCCCTGGGTGAGAACCATTAAGATAGGAAGAACAGTGCTAAAGTATGTTCATAGGTGCCGACTTCCCCTCTGCCTGGTCCTGCCCCTGCACCGCCCTCAACTCGCCCCCATTCCACCAAGTCCCCACCCCTTCTCCGCCTCCTCCCGTAAGCGCACCACGTCCCAGCTCCTCCCACTCCCTCCAGGAAAGTCCTAAGTGCTGCCAAACACCTGTTAGGCGGCGGAGGGGCAGGAAGCGCTGGGAGGAGCGGGGACGTGGCGTGCTTGGGAGGGGGGGAGGAAGGTGCTGAGCACCTGTTAATTTTTCCTTGTGGATGCTCCAGCCCCGGAGCACCCCTGGAGTCAGTGCCTATGAGTATGTTCACTGGACTACACCCTGGCTGTACCTGTTCTGTTGTGAATCTCTCTCTGTGATCTTGGAGTACATGGAGAAAAGCACATTTTAATATAATCTGGTCTGATTTGTGTATAAAGTCATATACCATTGATTTAGGGAATCTTCCTCCTGGAGATGGAGCTGATGCAGCGCTATGTAGTAGTTTTAAAGATACAATGTACCCAGAGAGAAATTCCCACGGCTACCCTTGCATCATAAGCTACAAGTGGCACCTCAGCAATAGGAGGGGCTCTCACAGGAAACACACCCAACAAAATGTTATTTCAACTTATCATGTTGCTTGGATGTTTTAGCAGTTAACATTTTCTCATTCATAACTTAGTTGCTTCTATAGACACATTTAAATACCATGTAATTTTGGAAGGATTAATTTGTGGTATAAATAAAAATCTAGGTTAAGGTTTAATTTGGAGTGTGCATAGGTATGGACAAAAGGAACATCAATTCTTTTGGGTTTTTTTTTCCCCTCCCTGTTTGGCCTGCTTTCAGATAGCAGCTATTGAACTATTGTTCATAAGGTTCCAATCCTCCCCTGCCTTTTTTATTTATGTCTGTCTTTATTTTTTGCACAGGCCTGAAACTTCATTTCCATGGTGATAGTGCAACTATTTTATATTTCACAGGGTGATCTGTACACAGTCATCAATCCCAAAGCCATCTGACCTCCTGTGTATTCCAGCTCCTTAGGAATAAAGGGCAAAATTGTGACACTGTTTGCAAAAATTTAACAAAAAAAAACCACAAAAACCTCTAAAAGCCTAAAATTAGACTCATAAATCTGTTTTTCTAGTCACATCTTTTGGAGTCATCACAACACACCTCTTAAGCACAGGTAGACGGACATGAGCTAACATGCTGAAAATAGCGTGGCTGTAGTGGCACCGGAATACAATCCTGCCCAACCCCTTAGGTACATACTTAGGAAGCTAGCCAGAACCACCACAGCCACACTGCTATCTTCAGTGCACCAGCTCAGGCAGTGCTAACCTGTCTGTCTACCCAGTTCCGACTGACCTGCTACAGCTTCACACCTGCTAACTCTAATTACACTCTGACTTTGCCTGCCAGATTTGCAGCTTGATGCGAGGTGGAATAGCAGAACGGGGAGGGGTCCGAGTAGGACATCGCATTATTGAGATCAATGGGCAAAGTGTTGTGGCCACTGCTCACGAGAAGATAGTACAAGCCTTGTCTAACTCAGTCGGAGAGGTAAGAATCGTCTGAATTTAAAATATTGTATCAAAATATTGAAACAGGTTAGTGAGAATCTCTCCCTATATACTTGGGCTCCTGTTGAAAACAATCTGGTGCTAACACTCTTACGCCCTCCATCAAACCATAAAAGTAAAGCAGTTGTGGCTACATTAGCTGCATTTTACCATTGGTTTTCAAGAAAGATTTCCCTGACTGATTCTGACGTTTGAAACTGCAGTCAGACATCAACCATTCAGGTAGGTGAAGAAATATCAGTCAAGCACTGTATAGCCAAGAGCTATGAAAAATGTCTGCATCTCTGTTTTAGATTTTCCAGTCATAAAATGAATTGATAGCCAGAGAGGCGAGTGATTAAGACTGACTAATGTTTTTGCTGAGATTCTCTGACTCTGATTAGGGAATTGGGGTAGGAGAGTAAAACATGTGTCTGTTCCTCACCATGTTTAGCAAAACTAGTGACTGATAAACAAGATGTGTGTTGGTGACGTGCCTTCTCATCCCTTTTGAATTTCAGATAGCATCACTGTGCTCATGCCATGGAAATACTGACCAGCAAGTTAGCACAACTCTTCCTTCACAAAGCCTTAGTTAACTGGATTTGTGCAGGGAACACCACAAGGATGGGGAGATGGAATTCACACCACAGAGCCCTGGGGCCTGCAATAGTGGCCCCTGCATCCACATTACTGCAGTCAGTAGCCAGTACTCCTTCCACCCTCTGGTTAGGGTGAGCTAATGCTCCCCACCAAGGCCCACACGAAAGGGGTAAAGCAGTGTTTAAGCACTGGGTAGTGAGGGCTGTAGATGGCAGTTTACCCCTTATGAATTGGCATAGCCCTACTTCTAGTGGTGAGATGATTATCACTAATTCCGAGTAGTCTGTGTATATAAAAATCTTTCAATGGAAGGCTATAGCAGTTAAAAACATAGCCCAGGGAATTTATGATTTTTGGACTACTGCAGCTAGAGTTTGAGCTGTCCTAAGTAATTGTACATTTATAAAAGGCTTTGGCCTGACTGTGTAGTGTCTTTTTTTTTAAAAATAGGCTGACAAGTGCAGATTATCATTATTTTAAAATGATCACTGCTATCTACAACCATCCTTGGTTCCTTGCTGCTTGTATTGTAGCAATACATCTCCTGGTGTAAAATCCAAAGTGGCAGCTCCATCTGTGCTTATTTTGCTACAGTTGATAGGTTGGTTGTTTCTAATACCTGCAAAAAAGTTTGTTACAGTTTGTTCATACAATGCCACGTCCTTTAACAATGTTAAATGAAATCTCTGCTTACCTCCCACTCTTCCTACTGAGTGTTTACCAGGATTACTGCCAGATGCTTCCTTTGATTATTTGACACCTTTACTCTTATCAGAGTCCAATCACCCTTGCTAACAGGCTTAAAAATGATATTTCTTGTACATTGCTGATTTAGTAGGAATGGGGGTGGGGGAACTTGCTTTACCTAAATTTGAATGCATTTGAACATTGTGGGTGGTGAAGTTTAAACTGAATGTCCAAAGGTTCACATTCCATGTTAGAGATACTGTGTTGGATGGGTGGAGAGGGGAAAATCCAGTGCCAGTCAATATTTGAGTAGGCAGGGTGAATTTTCATGTACATGAGATTTTCTTCCTGGCTAATTTACTTAGCTTGGACAGTGGTGGTTGGATGAAATTGGTAATAGCAGCTGGTTTTCAGTTGCTTTTGCTATTCTGATATGTCATTTGAAAACAAACTCCCCCTCCCCCAAGCTCTAGGTAGAAACCAGGAAAACCTCCCCTGAAGTCAATGAATGGTGTTAGTGATATGTGCATCAGGCCCTTAGTGATTCTCAACTGATAATTGTTACTATATTTTATGTAAATCAATTGACAGATTCATATGAAGACTATGCCAGCTGCAATGTTCAGGCTTCTAACTGGCCAAGAGACACCCCTGTACATCTAGCACATGAGGCTGTCTCTCTCGACAAAAGAACTAAATGATTCCATCAAAGTTGAAGTCTACACAGAAGAAGAAAGAATTTTGTATTTTGTATGAATGAAAGGCTTTGAAACAGGAGCTGAAGATTTCACAAACTGAATGGCCAAGAGTCTCTCCCTTGCCAAAAACTGATGATCATCTTTATCAAGAACAATAATCACTGACTCAAAATCTTTGTAAGACATAGTATTTTGCAACATCTTCTAAACTCTTTTCTCATTGAAACTTATACATATTTATTTGTAATCTTCATGTGGCATGGTGTACATCTGTCTGTCATGTTTGATAATGTGAGAATGAGTCGGCAGAACATTTACTGCAACGATAAGCAACTGAACAGCAGCCTCAATTTAAAAAAAAATATCCAAGTCCCATGTAATGGTCCCTCCACAGCATATTGCGTAATTTGAAAGCTGATCCAGGGCAGATGCCATTTTAAAATTTCAGTAATTAGGAATGTGTGCTATTAGATTCTAATGTACAGTAAAACCGTTGTAGTACTTGGTGTAGTTACATTTGTCATAATGGTAAGTATAGCAAGGTGTGAATATAAGTGTATAACAAAAGAACAGGAAAGTGTTTCTGATGCTAAATAAAGAATAAATGCCACAAAACTAAATATTTATTTACATTTATTTTTAATTTTCATGGTTTAACAGAACTGCTTTTCTGATACTTAAATGTGTTCCATGGTTTGTGTAATATTTTTTATTACCCTTTGATTTACATTAGCTCATAATGGGAGAGCCATCCTTAGTCTTTTATAAAAACATTCTTGTTCCTGAGGCATTGTTCTGAATGTTTGTTTCTGGTGAATGAGGAGGAACTAGCACCAACAGCAGTATTAGAATGTGTATAGATAAAATAAGTAGTAGTAAAGTTGTATTCATTATGAGAAATTGTTCATTAATGTAACTTTGTCTTGATTTTTTGGGAGGGGAGGGGGACAAGGCCTTGAAGAAAATACACTGTGACTTTAGAAGCCTTACCATGCAGTAACTAAAGCTTTTTAGGATTTCAAGGGGTAACATACGTTGCATGCAACTGACCTTAGGAAAGAATTAACCCTAGTATCACTAATAAATCTGTAGTAATAAAGACAACTTGCTTATCTTGTTTATTCTGTTAGTAAGTTTACTGAATTCAAAAATCTTCCTAGATGAAGAATTAAATGGGGCTATTTCTAAGTGCAGTTGCAAAGAATCAGGTAGTTGGAATCCATCTGCTGCCTTGAAGTCAGAATTATAGTAGGTGGTATATCTGCAGAATTCATAGTGAATGGATGCTTGCAATTACCCTACCTTGTTGCCACTGGATGTCACTGTAGCTTCATGTGCATGTAGTTGAAGCAGCATCAATTTAAAATATTAGCGGTATTGATGATTGACAAACACACATTCTGAACTAAAGCTACCCATCTCCAGCTACACAGCTTTGTGACCTTTTCACAGATTGTCTGCCAAGTTCAGAGTGACACAAATGAAAACAGCCAAGCAATTAAACCCCAGAGATGTGTTTACAAAAGTTAAAATTTTGCACATTAGACTGGATTCCTTATGAGAACACTAATCATGCCCTTTCCTATCTCTGTTAAGAACAAAGCAATGCAAGCTACAACTCGGCAAAGACCTGGCAGGCACCATCTGCTGTTAGTATTGGCATTAGTTGAGTTTTTTAGACCAATTTTTAATGCAGAAGAACTACTAGAAGAAAATTTTAGTAAAATTATCCATGCTAACAAATGGAATAAACCAAATCAGAGGAAGATGAGGGCCTAATGGGATGCCAAAGATGTATCAAGATTCAGGGTTTTAAAGAGGTTTTTCAGGGCCCAGGGCAAAATCTGAAACTGAGCCCCCCTCCCTTCCAAAATTACTGTGACGATGAAAGAGTTTAAGATGGGAGGGAATGGGGAGCAGGGTTAGCCAGGGTCCAGGCCAGTGGCGTGGCTGCTCTCCTCACAGAGAGAGAGGAGCTCTGGCCCCTCCGCTGGTGGGAATGGTATCCACAACCCTACTCCTAGCTCTGGGTGGCTTCAGACCCACCAGTTGATGACAATGGTGGCAATGATAGGATCTGAGCCTGGCCAGGATGGGGGAGTCACTACCCAATGCCACTCAAATTTGGCTCAGCTACCCCCGCTCATTTGGGGGGCCCTCTCAAACAAGACAGGAGGGCAAACTGCCCTTTTTGTGCTTCCCCCAGGTAGCCCTATCTGGATTCAGCTCAGCGGTTGGCCATGAAAGGTTATGGAAGTCAGCTTTTAGGCAATTCCAGCAGTGCAATGGCTTTGTCTATAGTGCACCTGCTGGACATAATTTGTAGTGAATTTAGACCTCAATTTATAATGGAATCTCCCAAACCATCAAACTCACGCGCATTCAGAAGAAAGCAAAAAATAAACCACTGTGCAGCCTTTACTAGAATTTAAAAGGGCAAGGGGCATTTGAGAAACAAAACAGCTCTAGCAGAAGATAACAATTAGCTTAACGTCATGAAACCTATGTACACTTAGATATGGAAAGAAAGGGACCAGCAAAAGCAGCTATGCTCCTATAATAAGAGCGAATCTTTGTATTTCTAACCAAATCAGTTTTTGCAGAAGCAAAGTCCAGAAATACTTTTTATTAAAACACTGATGATAGTTAAAACCCGTTGAGGTACATTAAATAAATGCAACTTGTACGTTGTACAAAAGGTCCCTTGGTGATGGTTTTCAGGAAATGCTGCATGGCAGCAGCATCTCCATCAATACGTTCAAATCAATGCATATCTGTTTGGGAAAAACATTTGTTACAAGTTTAATAATAACCCTTTAAATTTTGCAAAATGCAGGGCTTAAAAATTTACATTCAGAAAAAGAGTGGTGGTGTTCTGCTATTAAATAAAAAGTGGAATTCCAAAAGGAAGACACTTTTTTTCCTTTCTAAGCCATCCATTATTTGCATTTCTCCGTGTGCTGGACTCTTCTCTTTGCTGGAATCAGCTTTTCTGCATACCTGTAAACTGTTGTCAAAGGATGGTCTCCCGGCAAACTCCAATCAAACTGTGTGGCCTGTCCCGCTCTAAATTGCGAGTGATGTGGGACCTGCGTAAGAAGGCAACTGGAGAACTTAGAGCACCACAACTCTGAAGGTGAAGATCTTCTTGAAGTCGTTTTCTAGAGGTATTCACATTCTGCTGGGAACTTGTAATTACCTGATAAAGGGGGAGCATGGAGAGAGGCGGAGGAAAAGGAGACAGGATACTTAAAAGTGGCAATTCTTCAACAAAAAAACTTCAAAACCAGACTCCAACAAGCAACTGCAGAACTGGAATTAATTTGCAAACTGGACACCATCAAATTAGGTCTGAATAAAGACTGGGAGTGGATGGGTCACTCCACAACTAATTTCCCCCTGCTGATACACACACCTTTTGTCAACTGTTTGAAATGAGCCACCTTGATTGCATTGAACTCATTAGCATGACAAAAGTGATTTTTCCTCCCTTCTTGTGAACTGTTGAGAATAGCCCACTTCCACCTTAATTGAATTGGCTCGTTAGCACTGACCCCTCACTTGGTAAGGCAACTCTCATCTTTTCATATGCTGTGTATTTATACCCTACTGTATTTTCCACTCCATGTATCTGATGAAGTGGGTTTTAGCCCACGAAAGCTTATGTCCAAATAAATTTGTTGGTCTCTAAGGTGCCACAAGGACTCCTCGTTGTTTTTGAGGATAAGCGCTGTTTGTTTCACTGCAAAGATTCAGTCACTTCTGTTACAGTAGCAGTTTTCTGCTCACTCTCTTTTATTGAATGTTACCTAATACTGGTTAGCCCACAGAAGGTAAAATCCTAATACTAACCACCAGCCAATGGCCTTTATTTCAAGTGGGAGGGGCTGTGCTTTTGCTGCTGAAATCTCAGTTTCATTCCTCACTGATAACCCATGAAGCAGCACCATGTAGCTGCCGCCGGGACAAAGAATGCAGAAACCACCGTCCTCCTTCAAAAAAAAAATCTTGGTTTAAATTAAAGGAAATATGTTCCCCCTTCTCATAGGGGAACAAACTGGTAATTGGGGGGGCCTTCCAAATGGTCAGACCTGGGTCCAGCTAGACAGGAAGCCTGCGTTAAGCTGCAGTGACCTCAGGCTCTTGTGCTTTATGCTGCTTCAGACAGACTTTTAGAGATAGAGGGGAGACAGAGCACTGCTGTGGTTGGCCTTAGCTGATGAGAGAGTAAGTGATGGAATTGTGACTCCTGCTGAGGCACGAAGGAGGGGAATTAGATAGAGAGGAAGGTGTTTTCTTAGAACACAGCTTTACCTTTTAGTCCTTAGGTATAAGTTTGGGACAATGAACTCCATCCACTTGCTTAGAGAGCAGAGGGTCATGTGTGTTTTGGAGAGGGAAAGAGAGATTGATTTTTCCCGTCCATTAACTAAAATTTGTGTTCTTTCTCACCACCACTTAAAGAGCAACTCTTTTGTGAAGTAGCTTGTCACTTCCATTTACACCTCTAAGTATGAATTACATAATGGTTATTGAAAAGGCTCTGAGCTTCAAGAGCAGATTGATGGAGCTGCTTAGACTTTGAGTGACTGTTAATGTTTGCTGACTGGAAAAATAACTTTACTAGGATTGTTCCCTTTGTTTGAAGCAGCCACGTGTCTCCTCAGATCTCAAAAACTACATTTGATAAAAATCACACGCGTGGTTTCCATTTTTACTATCTGTAAAACACTCAGTCTATAGTATTTTTCTTTTTGAGAAGTTATGGCTTTCCATTATAGCCCTAATATACTGTTTTCAGCTTTCTAACCTTTGGGAGTTAATGACCTATAATGATTTCAAAGCAATAAAAATGTTAACGACGTAAGGTCACTGTGGAATTCTTAAGTATCTCAGGATTACTGCTTTTCCACTGCTGTAACTAGATATACTAAGGTTAGTATTTCAATTTGTTCTATTCGCCAGCAAGCAAAAGGCTAATGCAAATTATCTTATGACCAGGCCTTGGTCAATGGTGGACACTTTGTACAGTACTTACGTTTCTCTCACAATGCTATTTAATGACCACTATATCACATATTTAAAGACACAGGAAGTTTTCATACTGCTGAGGAAAAGAGTGGACAAGCAGGCAAATGCGATAGAGACAATGATCTCTACGATATGGGGTTGCTCCCATTTATATATCCTCAATTTTCCACCCAGAATCTTATGGTAGTGGGCTAGCATCAGTGTTCCCTCTAATTTTCCCCACACACGTGCGGCATGAATTTTGTTACGTGCACCAATATGGAGGTGGGTCCGAGGGGTTCAGAGTATGGGAGGGGGCTCAGGGCTGGAACAGAGGGTTGGAGTGCAGGGGTGTGAGGGCTCCAGTTGGGGGTGTGGGCTCTGGGGTGGGGCTGGGGCTGAGGGTTGGGATGGGGAGTGGTGAGTGCTCCGCGGTGGGGCCGGGGAGCAGGGGGTGAGGGCTCTGGCTGGGGGTGCAGCAGGGATGGGGGGCTTGGGGTGCAGAAGCTACGGCAGGGAGAGAGGACTCCCCCCAGCTCTCTCTGCCTGAAGAGGCGATTCTCCCCTGGCCGCAGCAGGTTGGGGCTGGGGCAGGGGATTCCCTGAGTGCTTGCCCAGCCATGCAGCTTACAGGCAATTTAGGGTAGCATGTCTCTCAGCCTCCCGAACCACTGGGAGAAGGGAGCTCCATTTCTACAGCTGATATTTTTGTTACAAAATGAATAAGAGGTCAATCCTGCAGTCGTATTAAAATTTGGCCAATAGGCATTAGAAAATTAGACGGCCAAAAAGGGTTTATTTTGAATCATGCTTTAGATTACAAAACATATTAAACTTCATGCATTGTTCAATGCTTTGTGTTTTCACGGTCTCTTCCAAGCATGTGAACCAAACTTATTCCTCAGTCAAAGATGTGGGGATTCTCTGTTCCTTAATTCTGAGAATTAGAATTTGGCAGCTTCCTAAAAAATAACCAAACCTGGTGTTCATCTTCTAGCCAGAAGCATGGGTGAGCACTGTCCTCCTTCAGAACAGATGCCAATACCACTTGTCTATCTACCCATTCTTGGGTAATTGGTAGACTCCATCCCTCCCTTTTGCCATCCAAATGTATCTGCTCCACAATGCAGCTGAGCATTACTGGTTCAAGAAGTAAAAGCTCCAAGTCAGTTTCCAAACCTTTGTACCCTATGTCCTCAAATACGTTCCCTATAAATCTTCAAGGATAGCATCAGTATAAATTCCTGCTCTGTGGAGTTTAGGCCTAAAGGCCATCTTTCAAATCATGTCTTGTTCAGTTCAAAATATGTCATTGCTTGACAAAATTAATACTCTAAAGCCAACCCAGGACACAAGCAGCGAACTGGTGCTAACATGCTTATTATAAAAACCATAATGGTCCTACCTGGTCTATAATGTTGGCACTGAAGATGGCTTCTTCCATGTGTCTTTCATCAGATTTGATTACAGATCTTATGCTGTTTACAACGTGACGCACTTCTGGAGGGAGATTACAGTTTGAATGTTCCAAAAATTTAGCCACCAAAATTTTTGTGTCTTTATAGGCCTTAAGGTCTACTAAAGAGTGCGGTCGCTCTTTGGAGATTGTGCTGAAGGCCTTTGGCTTTAACTGTAGGTCAATTTTCCTTGTCTCTCTTTGTTTTCCAGTGGGTGGGAAACGGCTTACAGAGTCCTGGCAAGCAGAGGCAGCCACATGAGAACTAGAAACGGGAACTAAAAATAAAGCAGGGGAAATGAATCTTTTAAAAAAAGGCTAGAATAAGAAAGGTGTCAAATCAAACATCCTCACAGGGGACTATTATAACGTTCAGCCTACAACCTATAACTCCTAGTAGGTTCACAGTGCAACAAACATATAAAAACAAAGGAAACATTTAAAAATAGTTATTTTAAAGACTTCTAATAAGGGAACTGAATGCTGGTGAAACACTTCACACTGGCATTCCTTGAAAAGTTCTCCCTTTACCCCCAGAAAAGGTACAGCACTGAGAGTGGCAGGGCAACATTCCTCCCCAGGACCAAGAGGCACCACATGGGAGAGTGGATAGTTAAAAATCTTCATGTTCATTGACCCTTCTGCTAATACTGCTATCATGAATGCCAATGGATACTAATTGTGTTAGGGGAAATTTTTCCACTACAGACTGGGCTGAGACAAACATTCATTATATACAAGCCACTGCCCCATGCTATAAACACAGCTGTAGACTCAAGTTCCCAGGACAACTAGTCAGACCAAGAAAAGGTTAGGACTGGGCTGGTGGCCTCAGTCATTTTATACCAAAGCGAATAATGCATCAAACCATTGTGAAAATAGAGCAAAAGCCCATGCTGAAATAAAAAGATCCAGGTCCCCACTGATTTTCTCCTGAAGGCTGCTTCCCAAAATATGTGGATGTGCTGCATTATAATCTGTCACAAAACTCTGCCCCCACACCTACTTCAGTGCTTCCAATATGTTTTACTAAGGCAACCTACCAACTGCATTGTTTTTTTTGTGAACCACCATTACATATCCTGCGCCCTGGCACTGCAACCCTAACTGTGGCTTGGTGGACTGGTGATGGAGGGACAGCAGGGCCAAACTTAAGTGGTGGTGCAACCCCAGGTGCAGGACAGGAGCCATTGCTGCAGGGTGAGCATAGGGTGGACTCACTCTGCACCGAGCCGTGAGACGTGTACATGGGCCTAAGGGCCTGTGACCCAGAATGGGATGGTTTGGGAACCATCTCTTTTAACTGGAGAAACTGTAATGAAGCACTAGAGTAAAAGAAAAGAAGTCCAGAATCCCAGGCTCAGCACTAGAAAGAGTGTGCATGGAAAATGGTGTTATCCAATACTGAACATAATTTTTGTACACCTCTACCCTGATATAACGCTGTCCTCGGGAGCCAAAAAAAATCTTACTGCGTTATAGGTGAAACAGCGTTATATCAAACTTGCTTTGATCCGCCGGAGCGCGCTGCCCCCCTCCCCGGGGCACTGCTTTACCGTGTTATATTCAAATTCGTGTTATATTGGGGTAGAGGTGTATATTATTATTATTACTACTATTATTATTGTTAACAGAGTTTGGAGGAAGAGAGTCCCCATTACTTGATTTTATTTTTCAGTCTGTAGCTTGGTATAATGCTTGATGGGGAAAAAAACTATAATACAATTTTAGGAAATTGACTCCTCTCCTGTTTCTAATGCAGCCTGAAATAATCCTGTTTCCTAATGTTGGCTACATGTAGGAGCGCAGGCAAATTATCACCTGTTAAGAAATGTTTCCAGGGTTATGGTGCATTTTCCTCTTTGTTGTATATTTATCAAAGGTGCACATATTTAATGTTATAGGCCTAATCTTGAAAGCCAATTGACATCAGTGATGTGCAGTGAGGACTCAGCTCATTTTGGGAACAGGCCCTATTGTAATTCCTCAAGAGATCCAATTAACCATAGAGGTATCTAGGATGTACTAGAAACAAGCAGGATGAATTCCTCTTGCCTCTATGTCTAAAGGAGCAGGAGTTCTGTTTAACAATTTCATTCCCCGTTACAGATTCATTCTGTTGCAGAGCAAGTGTCACGCACCACTAATTTTAGTTAATGTACACATTCTAGAGAATACCTTGCCACCTTTTCCTGAGCTCCATCCTATCATTCAGGTGCCAAAGCATCAATGAACTGCAGAGGGGCTAGCAAAGCATCTGCAAACAGCTCCAGAGGGTACCTGAGAGGCCAGCACAATGATCATGTGATGATGCCACATAGTAATTACCAACACAGTCTTCTGACACTCAAAAAGGATTAAATCCACCCATTTGTGGTAAGCCTGTTTATTACTCTTTCCAACACTGAAAACTATTTTGAACTTCTAGGTACGTTAGAGGATATTTTTCTTCTGCATCTTCAGTGCAAAGCAGATAATGAAAAACTGGTCTAATCCTTCCTGGCAGAGTGTATAATTAAACCAGGAAAAAACAATATTAAAAGAACACTGAGTCTCACAAACTCAAATTAAGAGGGCTGCTTCTGCCCTTAACTTGCCTTGATGTACCTAGGTACTGCAATACATGATGGTGTATGGCTCTCCAGTTAAGAGGTGACATTTCAATGGGTTTAAGTGGAATTTGTCTTGGCAGCCTTTACCACACTCATGGTGCTTAACATACCTGGGGCATAGAGCAAAATGAAACACTAGACATTGTGGTCTGCCACACTAGTCACTATAGAGAATGCCAACAATGGATGGGGTTACTCTGGGCTAGTGTGCACAGTGATAGTGGCAAATCCTCCCAGTGTAGATGCAGTTTATACTAGCATCACTAATTGTTTTAGTCCTCCTTTGTTATGGTAATAGCTTATTGAAAAAAAATACAAACAATTCATTTATAAATACTTTTAAAATTGAGAACCCCTTTCTTATTGAGATTGTATGTGAACCTACCACAGTCACTATGTGCAGGGATTACTGACCATGAGAGTCTATTACATCAAAGGTATTTTTGATGTTCTTGTATCTGAATCAGCAGATTTCCTGCTTTAAACAAACAAAAAAACCCAAGAAATCTGACTCCCAACATCAAGAGGTAAGTGGATGGATTATTGACCAAAGAGACCAGAATGGGTCTATCATGTCAAGTCTTACTTGGGGGCACATTAATCTGAGGATTATTGACACAAAGGTCCATAAAGTCTTAAACCTGCTTGGAAACAAACACTTTAATTCCTGGATTATTAATACATTAGGCGTAATGTCTGTTGTGTTACTGTAGGTACTGCGCAAGTGCAATAATTCTGCTCAAATATTTTATGCTGGAAGCTAGTTGCTGTGCAATGGCTGTAGCACGCGTGATCCAATCTGGCAGAGACTCTCCACATCAATGTGTAGCATTACATTTATAAATCACTAAAAATCAGGATTTATCTAGTGGAAATATGGCAGGCACCTAAGAGAAGGTGGCGCCTAGGTATGAAAACTGAGTTCTAATTAACGTTTTCCTACAACTTCTCCATCAGGAGACACATACCTGGTCTTCCCCCATGAAAGATGGCCCCCACACAAATCTACCAACGTAAACTTGGGCAAATCACTTTATTTTCTATGCATAATTTCCCCATCTATACAATGGAGATAGCAAATAATTTCTGTCCCCCTCCCTTTCTCTTTTGTCTTTTTAGACTAATCTTTTTGGGGTAGGGACTCTCTTTTCACTATATATATTTGTACAGCACCAGCAGGATTAGTCTCATCTGAGGCCTCTAGATGCTATCGTAACACAAATTATAATAAAAAGACAGAAAGCTAAACTGTAAATTACTTTCAACAACTAGCTTTTCCTCTGGGTTTTGGGTGGAGCCCAGCTAGTTCCCAGCATCCCACCTCTTGTCCTCAAACTCTGTGGATCCCCAGTTCCATTTCTGCAAAGTCACATCTACCCTACCCTCAGGCACGGCTCCCTCCCTGCGTGGAAGTAGAAACAAGCACAAAGGAGAGTGAGTGTGTCAATTTCCTGTATCTTTGCATTCCTCTGGAGAACATTTGTTTGGTCTGGCTTGTGATTGGGATGCTGATGTTCCCTTTCCCTTCCCTTACTTTTCTCCTCTATGGAAAGCAGGGACCTGTGTGTGCTTTAACGTCGAAAGGCTTTCTTCTTACTTTTGCCAACAAATTCAAAAAATACAGAGCCATTGGGGCCCTTCTCACTGGACTGAATCCACCTCACTGCAATAATCCCACCTAGCTGGACTTGGCGCAAAGAAGCTGCATGGGTAGAGGGGAAATAGAATCCTCCTTCCCAGGCATGGAACATCAGTAGAGTTCTGTGCCAGATACTGCAGCAACCATGCTGAATGCTGTTCCCCCATTCTGCAAGGAGCATCCCCACTCCTTACCTGGCCACTCTCACCTTGTTCCCATGCCCCAGTGCATGGTGGTGTGCCCAGGAGTGTGGACCCCCTTGAATGGGCTGCAGATCTTCTGCCTCTCCTGTGCTGAAACTACCCCAATTCCACTGTGCCTCAGGCCTTCACTGCTGCACAGGAGTTTTTCCACTGAATGAACAATGTACAGCCTAAAGCAATTACCAGATTGCAGCTTGCAGCATCTAAACATTCCATGTTAAACTCTACAACTTCATAGCCCATCCCTGAAGTATCCAGATCAAATGCTTAGGCAGAGATAGCCAAAGATAAGCAACTCCAGCTGTTTGTCACAAGAGAAAGCACCTTAGGAAAGATGAAGCTGAAGGGGCTGATACAAACAGCTGCTACATGTCATTGGAAATACACTTCTTGTAATATTTATGTAATTTCCAAATAATGTTCAACAACCTCTTCCCTCTAGCAGGGAGGAAAGCAAGCAGATGTTATGACTAGGGTTGAGGAACTCCATGGAGCTTGAGATTTTCTGAATCTCTCAAACTGTTTATGAAGTTTACAAAATGGTTGAATTTGCAAAGTTCTCTTTCTTTTCACTTAAACTCATCCATTTCTCCAAAGGGATTTAATTTTAAAGAACAAACAATTTGGTGATGAAAGAATCTCCCACCAGCTAGATCAGCACAAATAAGCTTCCTATACATTACATACAGGTGCATATTGGTGTTGTCTTTAGATCTTTCTCTGCCACTTTATTTACAGTCTCTGCTAAGCAGAACAACTTTCCAATGCATGAAGTTAAGTGGGTGGGAAATTAAACAAAATGAGTTCCCATATCTCTAGTTTTAACCCACACAACTACTTCTTACCAGATACGCAGCATTACAATAACATTCACATATAAGAAATCCAACATATACTATTTTTAGATTAAGGATACACATTTCCTGGATGGCAATTTGAAGCCAGGTTTCTAGATTTAAAATGCCAGTACATTAACTCACTGTTCCAGGGAGTTCACAGAACTACATGTTAATGTCTCTGAAATTCACAGAATCTCAGAAATTAAAGATGCAAAAGTCCTAGTAGATCGCCTAGTCCAGGGGTCGGCAACATTTCAGAAGTGCTGTGCCGAGTCTTCATTTATTCACTCTAATTTAAGGTTTTGCGTGCCAGTAATACATTTTAATGTTTTTAGAAGGTCTCTTTCTATACATCTATAATATATAACTAAACTATTGTTGTATGTAAAGTAAATAAGGTTTTTGAAATGTTTAAGAAGCTTCATTTAAATTTAAATTAAAATGCAGAGCCCCTCAGACCGGCGGCCAGGACCTGGGCAGTGTGAGTGCCACTGAAAATCAGCTCGCGTGCTGCCTTCGGCACACGTGCCATAGGTTGCCTACCCCTGGCCTAGCCCATCATTCCGCTGGTGCAGGGTTATTCTACATACTATTTTCTTCTCATGTTTTGTCTGCTTCTGCTTTTAATTAGCCAAGCAATGACTCTTCCACCAGTTCCCTTGGAAAATTATTCAACAGTCCAACTGCTATCACTGGTAGGACAACTTTTCTTCTTTTTACTTTCCATCTATTCCTCCGCTTTACTCCTTTGAACATCCCCGAACTATTTACTTCCTTTTGTGATGTCGATCCCTTTTCAATAGTTATAGACTGTTATATCATCTCTGCTATCATTTGGCCAAGTTATTCTACTGTAACAAATACTTTCTCTTTTACAGTCATAAACTGATTTTTCATGAAGAGTTGGCAGCTGCTAAGCAAGACTCCTCCCTTTCTCTCCCTCCATGGCTGAGGGGGGTTTTATAGCAGAAGAGACTGCTGCAGGAAAGCCAGACGCTACCACCTTGTTATTCTCATCACCATCCTTCTGAAAATGACCCACCATCTTGTCACTACACAGTCATACTGGACCTGCTGCCTCTAGAGACAGTGCTAATAGTGTATTGCTTGCTGATCCTATCAAAGACAGTGCCACCTCAGGGAGGAAAACCAGAAGCCAGGCCTGTTGCACTACAAGTATGTCTGCTTGGCCACTCCCCTTTCCTGAATGGTACCCCAGCTTCCACACAACTCTTTAGTTTTGGTGTTCAGTGTGACAGTGGCAGACTAGCAGATACACCTGTTCTTCATACACTTCCCAAAGTGTAGGTTTTTGACTCAGTGGAGAAAGGTCAATACAATGAAGATCAGCAATTATTAATTTCACACTTGTACATTTTTTTCCACATTCCTCTGCCTATAACTTTTAAACATGGGAAATGTACAAGAAGCTAAATTCTACATGTGTAAATCATGCTGCAAAACTTGATATAATTTCCAATAATACTAGCTGCAGGATAAATCAACTGTGCTTGATTTGTTCCATAGTACATTGCCTTAGTGGCCCACACTTACCTTCCGTGCTGGAGGAACATGATACAGGGTCACTAGTAGATCGGACTATGTTTGGAATGCCGTATTTTCTAATGCAATGCTGCTGGGCAGTTCTCTCGGGGCAGCCATAGTGTGATGAAGTACTTGCAGGCACAGAACAGGGAGAGGGCTGAGTGTGTACAGCAGCAGGCTGGTTAAAGACCCCACAACATATTTTCATTTGTTTCAAGGGTGGTGTGGTTTTGTTTTCTCTAACAGAGCTCTGGGGTTCTCTTTCTGATGGGCTGAAATTCTCCGAGGAGCAGTCTGAGGCTCTGCCATGAACATAGTTCTCATATTCCTGGCCTTGAGACCTGTCCATAGAGGCTCTGTTGCGGGAACTGCCATCCTCATCAGGAGAACATTGTGAGTTAGTCCTGTGAAACCCAGAGTGAATGCTGTGATTCAAACTGGTGCAGCTCCTGTTTGTGGCGCCTTTGTGGGTTGTACTGTATGGAGAAAAGTCTGTGGAACGAAGAGACCCCTGAACTTCCAGAGAATAAAGATCCTCTGAAGAGTAGCTATGATCTGGGATATCAGCAACCTCAGAGACCATAAGAGAGGTACTGTCAACAGACACTGAAAAACAAGGCATTTGGAGTATTATCATATTGCAGTCGTCTATATCATTATTAGTATTCATTCTGTTTTTAAGCCAGCTATGTGCCAGTGCTGTACAAGACAAAACATGAAGAAAGTCCTTGTCCTAAAGAGATGATGATCTAATGGTTCAACTCATGGATTTAAACCAATATATTAAAATATTTTAAATGACAAAGTGCCAGGATAGTAAAGACTGAAGTCATCCTCCTGTTTTTAGTCTCTTTTAAGCAAAATGCTTTGAGCTATTCTCATCTATTTTCTTTCATTGATAAAGCTCATACCAAAGTATATTCTCCCACTGCAGTTAGAGTGGGGTGAAGTCCTGCCTTTGGTTTATTTGATAAACATTTCTTTTAATGCTGAAAGGATTGTGTGTGGTAGGAACAATAACACTTTACACAGATACTCAGTAACCAAGGCATTTATCAAAGTTTTATACCTACCAGTATTATCAATGCTAGTTTTGTATCTAACACCTTGTAACCAGGCATCACATGTGTCTCAAATACACATCAAAGATTCGAAAAAGAATCCACCCTTGTACCATCTCTTTAGCATACAAAATGTATAGTGTATCAGAGATTTCTTTGTCTCTACGTGGCAGATGAAAGCTCAACATTCTCTCAGATATACATCACTGTGGAAGCCCTTTGTATTAGAAGCTGAGATTTTTATCTCTTCTTCCAAGATACTCACACATTTATATATAAACGAAAATGTGTGTGTGTTACGTAAAGCTGTATTTTTCCTCCTCTTTGTTGCCAGAAATGATTTTCAAGAGAATAAAGAACCACGCCTACATCCTGGCCTATACATTCTTTTTTGCCCAACTTCAGAATACAACCAATTACTTTTCTATAGTGGACTAGAACTGATGAGGAGTTACCAGGTGTCATCCCCAATTATATACAGAATATACATCACTTAAAATAAATTGTTCCATTCAGCTCAGCAATCTCGGATGCCCCCTTTCATGTAATAGCTGTTGCCAGCAATGTTGGTAAGGTAAACAGGTTCTCATATTTGTGTTGAGGGATGGGACAATAGGATCTGTTAGCAGGTTTACAAATGTTTGGTAAAGTGCCTCTGCACCTGGGGTCTGGCTAGCAGGAAGCAATGGAAATGCTGAAATGAAAGAAAGCCTCTTAGTGCTGTATTCCTGGCCTGCAGAAAATATTGTAAACTTCAAAAGGGAGCTGTGGTATTTTGGGGGCTTAGGCACTCCAAAGATATGGAGAAGGAGCCATTACTTCATATGTCATCAAATATCCAAAAGGCTTGATTTTATGAAGGACTTTTCATCCCCACTCAAAATTGCTAAGTGAGACCTAGTATTTTCCTCAGGGCATGTGGGAAATAAACTCACATTTCCTAGACAACTTAAGTTTGCCAAAGGACACATTAGTCAATTATGTAAATATCTATTTAGACATGTTAAAATGCATATTATTTACTGCTCAAAGTGTATTAGGTACACTGAAACTTAAGTTTGGTGATGTAAATACTTATTTAGACATTTTTAAATAGCATGTTTGTTAAATATACCAGAATGTCCCAAAAGCTTCTTACTTGGGTAGTTAAGATGAATCTTTGTAACATATCACATTAAGTCATGATTTGAAATCTTTAGAATATTAAGACAGATGCATGAATGGGTTAAATCTGTATCTCATCCTCAAAGCACAGACCTTCAAGTAGTGTCCAAACTCACCATGGAACCTCTTTTCCAGGATTTGGTTTTATTGATACTCAGAAACAATCAGATAGTATAAACCTTCCAAACAGACGCTCCCACTCTCTTTGTATCCTGGCTGGAGCTGTTTGGACCCATTGGTTAGCCTGACTTAAGTGCCTTATTTACACTTTCTCATGATTGCTACACTCCACTGCTGCAGTTCCCCTAGTGGTACCAACAGAGGAAGCTGTAGTAGAGGCTGGTCAACATCATCTTGACTACCATTATCATTTAACCCTGCTCAGAGCAGGTCTAGCTGCACAATGAGTGCTTTACCGTGGCACTCAACAGTGGCAAGGTTATTTCGGGACATTTTTGTAAGGGTGGGCATTGGGAGAACCTAGTGTAGACACAGACATAGCATGTTAATGCATAATATACTTAAGCAAAATGTATGCAGTGTTGTAGCTGTGTTGGTCACAGGATGTTAGAGAGACAAGGTGGGTAAGGTAATATCTTTTATGTGACCAGCTTCTCTTGGTGAGAGAGAACAGTTTTCAAGCTGACACAGAGTTCCTGAAGGAGAGCTCTGTGTAAGCTCAAAAGCTTCTCTCTCTCACCAACAGCAGCTGGTCCAATAAAAGATATCACCTCACCCACCTTGTCTCTTTCTCAGTATGTAAAGGAATACATTCCTGTGGTTGGAGGCAGAAACTCTTTTGAAATGAGAATATACATGAAAATGTTGGATTTATATTCACTGTATGTATTCTGTCATGTTAGTAATACCAACATTTAATAAAAATGTAACAGAGTTACATTTTTAAAAGATGCACATATACTTTTACATCCCCCATCATGTCAAAGAAAGAGTATGCATTTTAAAAATGTCTACATAATAAATACATATGCACAGAGCTACAAAATGTTTATGACTGAATCACTGATTCTTAACTCATCTACAGCATCACATATTATTTCAATACAAAGCAGAAAGGAGACACATTCTGCTCATCACAGTGACCCAATAAATTCAGTTTTGATAAAACAAATTAAATATCTGCTATGAGTATATAAGAAAACTCTTTGTAAACAGCCCCTCCTTAATAATAAAAACTGATCACCTTGAATTGTCAACATCACACTTCACTGCACAAAGATGTCAAATGGGGTTTGTTTTTTTTAAAGACTATTTAGTGCTAGTGAAAAGTGAGGAATTGACCACTCTGGAGACTGAAGCCTTCTAGTTATCTACAAAACAGACACATCGTGGGAAGTACCCGATTCCCAACACTGATTTGTCAGCATACTCTGACCCTATTTTGGAAGATAACAGAAGATAGTTCAGTCCTCAGACCTGTTAAAACTTTAGCTTCTCTTCTGAGATTGTCAGCAACGGTGCCAAGAGGTAATACCTACAGGGTGTTAATGCTGGCTATGATATGGACACCTATCTGCTGGGGACCATCACCTCATTTCATATACATCACTGAACAGCCATCAGGTAGTAACACGTTCTGGTCATTGAGCTGAATTTAAGACATTGACCTAGAGGTGAATACCTCTCAATGTCAATCAGACTTGTTACAGAAAGGCTGTCCTGATCAACTTGGTTAAAAGAATGAGCTGGCCCTGTGCTGCTGCTGCTCAGGATCCCCATTCAAGAGATCTGCCTTCAGAAAAAAGAGCTCAGGTTCATTCCTGGTCTTCTGAAGCAGCAGTAGGGAAGAGTGATGTGAGTGTACCACAATTGCTTATTAATATTATTTATAGAGTGCCACAGGAATGCATGGTGTTTTAAAGACAACTAAAAGCCTCAAGAAAGCTTCCATCAAAGTAAGCTCTCCACAGAGCTTTGGAGACAGCTTTGGAGAAGAAAACTGGCTTTCTTCTGTGCCTGTTTTACCATTCTAGCAATATCAGTTTGTGAAGAAGGAAAGTAGTGAGTGACTGGGACAAAAGTGTTTCTTATTATGACCAAGATGGGACAAAATCCCTCCTCTTCTAGGTAGAAAAGTATGAATAAGAGGAAACAGCCCACTCTAACACCCGGTCTACACTTAAAAGTTAGGTTGACATAGCTACATGCTCAAGGGTGTGAAAAATTCACACTCCTGAATGACATAGTTAAGCCAACCTAACCCCCAGTGTAGACATGGCTAGACCGAGGGAAGAATTCCATCGACCTAGCTACTGCCACTCAGGGAGATGGCTTACATACATAGATGGTTTATTAAACTCCTTCTCTCACGCTAGGTCCTATATCAGTATAGCTGCAGCAATGTAGCTGTGACATTGTAGCACCCATAGGATAAACATGGCCTTAGTGACAACTGCATGCTCCCAAAATAAACAAACAATAAAATCACCTTGTGTGCTAAAGCCGGCTGTCGTGTTTCTCTCACCCAAACTGGATTCAGTCACTTGCTGATCTGTACCGGTGATCTGTACAGAAAGTATATAATAAATAGTGTGTTAGCCTGCAGATAGCATTACCCACACATACAGGGCTGAAACATACTGTCATGGATCTAAAGGATATGCCTGGTACTGTGAAAAAGCTATCCTACAAGTTGCTATTCAAATCAAAAGGTATTCACAGACATAGTAATTTACTATGTCTTTGGATCAGCAGCAGATGCAGAGCAAATGAACATGCCTAAAGCAATTGCTGGGTTTTCCAGAAACTATAAAATAAATTATCTTGGGTTCAGAGGCATTTAGGGCTTCAGGCTAACGTTACAAAGCATAATGACTGCGGTGCTTAAAATTAATGCTCCTATCTTCTCAGCGTATGTGCAACATGCCTCAGGTGGCACATGACCAGGATTCATCTCTGAATTTGATCCGCTGGTTGGATCATTAGCTTCCCTGCCCAGTACTGATGGGGAGAGCAATGTGAACTGATCCATAACCCCACAATGCTCCTATTACCAACAGTCTTTCTGTAGTGGTCTATATATCACTCTATTCCAGAGGTGGGCAAACTACGGCCTGTGGTACCATCCTGCCCGGCCCTTGAGCTCCCGGCCCCTCCTCCACAGCCACGCAGCCGCGCAGGCAAACCTCTGAGCAGCGGAGCTACATGCTCCTGCCGAGCAGAGAGGCAGAGTGTCTAGATCCGGCCGGGCAGCGCAGCTGCCAGACATGCTGCTCTGAGTGGCATGTTAAGGGGGCTGGGGGGTTGGATAAGGGGCGGGGGATCCTACGGGGCAGTCAGGGGATGGGGAACAGGGGGCTCTGTCAGGGGGCAGGGGTGTGGATAGTGGTCGGGGCAGTCAGAGGACTGGAGCAGGGGGGTTGGCTAGCGGGGGGCAGTTGGGGCGGGGGGGTCCCGGGAGAGGGTGGTTAGGGGACAAGGAACAAGGGGGGTTGGATGGGTCAGGGGTTTTGAGGGGGGCAGTCAGAGAGCGGGAAGTAGGAGGGGACGGATAGAGGGCGGGGGCCAGGCTGTTTGGGGAGGCACAGCCTTCCCTACCCGGCCCTCCATACAGTTTTGCAGCCCCAATGTGGCCTTTGGGCCAAAAAGTTTGCCCACCCCTGCTCTATTCCCACCATGTGGCCATGGGGAAAAAGTGCAGAGTGGAACCAGCAGAGACTACAGCTGGTAGAAGCAGGTGCAGAAACAGCCAAAGTGCACACAGAGAACTTTCTGCAGTTTTGACTGGACTTTCTCTGCCCTCTGCTGATTGGCTGCTTGCTCCAACCCTCTTCTACCACCCTCACAGTCTCTTTACCTCAGCTTCCTGCCACACGTTCTCCACATACCCTCTTTTCCCCTGCCCTGTCAGCCTCACCCTTCTTCCCTTCAGCAGGCACTCCTTTCACTTTTCTTTCCATGTACCTTATCCCCCCCTAACTAATCATGGAACTATCATGCTATCTTCTGCCATCACATTGTTCATGCTGCTTTCCCCCACCCTCTATCTGCCTTTTTAGACTGTGAGCTCTTTGGGGCAGTCACTGCCTGATACTCTGAGTTTGTACAGAACCCAGCACAATGGGACCCTGTTCTTGGTTGGCCCCTAGGCTCTACCACAATAAACATGAATAATATTCACTTTCGGTCCTTGAACAACTAGAGCAAAACAGCTTTGGGGTTTACTTTGCAGAAGTACCTACATTTAATTATTGAATGTAGTAATCTCTAAAATGCTATAGGGTTCTTGTAGACGGCTGGTGCTCTATAACAGTAGGGCATTATTATTATTTATAGAAGTAGACTCATTACAGTTGCCAACAATTTGCAAGGGTGGATTATTATTAACAAATGGTTCCTTCTGCCAGAAGGAAATTCCAGGATGATTCCCCCCACCCCAAATTATTCACTGATGCAGCACAGTTTGTGGTTTTGAAAAGTTCTTCAAAGCCTTTTCCCCATCATTTTAAAACATCTTAATATATTTTTCTCCTTGAAATGTAGTTACAAATTTCACTTTATATATAGATGATAAAAATCAGCTGATGGGTTTCTGTAAATCACAAAGCCTCCTAAGGAATGATAAAATATTTTTTTTCTTAAAAAAAATAGAGATGGGTGTATAGGGGAGGAGAGTTTGCAAAACAAAATACAGAGAAATGCCTGATTTATTTCTCATTAAGGGAGGAAAGTTAGCATTAAAAAGCTATCAACTTGATTAAGGTTAGATACAACATTCATAACTCCAGCTTCATGTGGATTCCTGTTGGAGATTTCTCTGCAAAATCACTAAGAGGGAGCAGAGCTCAAAGAGAGCATGCCAAAGGGGAAGAATTTAAAAAAATCTAGACAAGTCTTTAAGAACCTCATTCAAACACTACTGAAGTAAATGGGCTTTAGACCAGGCCCTTAACCTTGTTTTTAATCCCTCCCATCAGATTTTTAGCAGTTCTTTGGGAACCTGCTATTGGAAAAGAATACGTGGTAATTATAAATAAAACAAGAGTACCAAACTATACCCTAAGATGAGGTCAGTATAGCATGAGAAGTTATGTCATCTTTAGCAGACCACATCACGTCTGCTTCTGTATGGCCACATTTAACTAGCAGACATTCATTGCAATAGATGACAGAGCCTAAAAATAATCATCAATCACCTCTATGCAAGCTCTGGTGCCGAGGGCTTAATTTGTATTTGGCTGTCTATAAAATTGAATGCAACATTACTACACTAAAGCCATTAAGAAAAGAGCTCTAAGTGTTTGTGAATGTGACTATCTACATAAAAAATGGTATCAGAAATATTCCCCGTGCAGATACAGCTTCTGTGATGCAGTACTGCAGAGCAGGCCAATATTTAAAGTAATAGGGTCTTGTTGTGAAATGATTTACTGACAAAGTTTTATCTTCAAAAAATCTTTCTTCACTATATGTGAAAAAGCCTGGTTACTTACCTTGTACAGTAGCTGGAGTTCTTTGAGATATGTATTCCTCAAGGTGCATATGCGCTCTATGCACCTGGGACTGGATGATTTTTCGTTAGCAATGTCCTTGGGTCCGCGCCTACACCCTTCTCCTCCTCATGCGCACCTATACCCTTCTCCTCCTCAAAGGTATGAGGGGGTGGGAGATGGACTAACTGCCTCTGTAGTTCCTTCTCTACCATGAATACCTTGTATAGTAACAAGCTAAATAATCAGACATCCAGTGAGGGTCCATCTGCGTATTCCATTTGAGGTGACTCACAATCAGTGTTCATCGAGGACGATGGTGTCAGGAGCTCTGCTGTATTGCAGAGCGAAGGACTGTTCTTCTGAAGGATGTGTCTATTATAGAAGCTTGTATCAGGATGTAACGCTTCATAGCGGTATGAACAGAGCCCCACGCTGCCACTCTATAGGAACATCTCAAAGTGAAGGTATCTCTGAGAGGAGATTGCTTCTCCTCTCATACATTTGGCAAAAGAGACAAATACTTAAGGACATTTCCTAAAAGGTTTCATCCTCAGTAGGTAAAAGGCCAAGGCTTGTCCAACATCCAAAGAGTGGAGCTTCCCATCCTCTCTGGTAGCATGGAGATTTTGGTGGAAGACAGGTAAAATGAATGACCTGGGTCAGATGGAATTCCAAGATTACTTTCGGAATGAATTTAGGATGTAACCTCAAGGAGACCTTATCCTTACGGATGATCATATAGAGAGGGACTGCCATAAGGGTGCCAGGTCATCTTCTCTTCTGGCTGAGATGATTGCAACCAGAAAGGCAACTTTCATAGATAGATGAGCAAAGAAACATGGAAGCTAAAGGTTTGAAGGGGGAATTTGTTAGTGTGGATAAGACTAGCTCAAGGTTCCATATTAGGTAGGTTTCATTACTGGAGGAAAGGTTCTGATAAGTCCTTTTGAAAACCTTACTGTAATCAGATAGGCGAAGATTGCATGGTTGTCCACTGAAAGGCAAAAGGTGCTAATAACTGCCAAGTGTACTCACAAGGAGGCGAGGCAACCGTGACATTTTCAGAGACAGGAGTTAGTTCAGAATATTAGGGATCTCTGAATATTCCAGGGCTAGCCGATGATGTTGACACCATGCCAAGAACCTCTCCCATTTTGCTGTATAGTGTTTTCTTGTGGAGTCTTTTCTGCTATTGCTAATGATGGATTGTACAGCCTCCATGCATGTTCTTTCATCCAAATATGAAGCTGCTAGACGAAGAGATACTGGTTTGCAATGGAGGATCTTGCCCCTGTCTTGGGTTAACAGGTCTGGCAGGAGCTTTTGAATGTAGATGCAAGGAGAATGCTAGTGAACTAAAACTGCCTTGGCTACATGGGGGCTACTAGGATCACCAACATTTTGTCCTGTTCGATCTTCCTCTGGACCCAAGGCAAGAGGGGAATGTATGGAAATGCATAAATTAGTGGTTCTGAATGTTGTACTAGAAATGCATCCTATGTGGAGTTGTGTCCTCATACCGTTTGAGGAGGCTGGACATTTCCGGTTTTTGTTAGATGCAAAGAGATGCCATGATGGGAATTCCTGTTGTTGAAAGATGTTCTATACCACCAAGTCATTGAGCTCCCATTTGTGGTCTTTGGAGAAGTGTCCTCTGACATGGTCTGCCAGAGCATTTTGCACCCCTGGAAGATGCACTGCTCAAAGGGTGATATGGTGGCAGAGATATGACAGAAATTGTTTGTAAGCCTCATGCACTGTATTCAATTTTGAATTCCTGAAGGGTCCAGATAGCTCCCGAACCTCACAGGGAGGAGTCTGTAATTAGTTTTTTTCATGGGTCAGGGTGTGTGTGCAAAGGGAACTGACTTCATGTTTTCCTACCAGGCGAGTGATCTCAGGACCCCATGGGGGAGCGAAACTGACTTGCCAAGAGTAAGCTTTCATGGCACATAGATTGTCCATAACTATGCTTGTAAACTGGGATTCTCAAACTTCATTGCATCGCGACCCTTCAAACTGAAAGCTGGAAAAGAGTTGTCTTTGTTTAGTGAGGGGATTAGAGAGACCAGGGCAATAATACTGAAACATAAGAGCAGATTAAGTCATTCAGCTGTCAGATATAGTATGAGCCTCCAGCCTCCTTTCTTCTTGTGGATGAGGAAATATCTTAAGTAAAATCCTGTTCCCATGTACTGAGGTGTTGCCAGCTCTATGGCTCCCAGATGGAGCAGAGAGTCCACTTCCTGGGTGAACATCCTCTCGTGAGAGGGTATATCCATCATATATCCGGGGGTGATGATTTCCAGAACACACATGTCTGACGTTAAATGGTGCCATGCTGGAAAAAAAGTAAGCTAGGCAGCTAATAAAAAGGGTGTGGGAATCTGGCTCAGGTGGACTTGGTACGAGGACTCAAAGGTCTCATCAAAAGTCATCAGTTAGTAATGACTCTCAGCTGGCTGGATTCATGCTAGTGACTGTAATGTACATTCTGTGGCTGCTTGATTTTGACTTTGATTTTAACAGACCAGTATGCAGCACACGTTCTGTTCCTCAATCTGTAAGCTAAAGAGCCAGGGAGCTCCAGGTGTTGTATGCTCTCAGCAGTTTCTATGTTTTCTGTGAACTAACGTTTCTTTAGCACAAGGGACACCACAGTGACCTTGAGGGGAAAGGCTCCATTATCCCCTCAATGAGGAGGCTCCCCACAGAGCCAGTCAGGACTTTGGGGAGCCTCCTCTCCCTTGGAGCAGACTGTCTTCAGGGCAAGAAGCTCACACGGCTTCACCTCCTGGGTCTCTCCTTGGAGCATTCAGCATCCTCTGCCCCTCCGTGCACTTCCCACAGCGAGTACGCCCAGGCAGGGTCCTGGGGAAGCCAGAGGGTCCTGCACGCATCCCCACTTCACTTCGCAGTCAGATGTGACTCTTACCCAGCCAGTAAAACAGAGGTTTACTAGATGACAGGAACACGGTTTAAAACAGAGCTTGTAGGTACAGAGAACCGGACCCCTCAGCCAGGTCAATTCTGGGGCCCAGCGAGGCAGACACCCACGTCTGCCCTCACTTCCAGTCCCCAGCCAGTTCCAAAACTGAAACCCCCTCCAGCCCCTCCTTTCTGGTCTTTGTCTCTTTCCCGGGCCAGGAGGTCACCTGATCTCTTTGTTCACCTTTAGCTATTCCTTTGCAGGATGAAGGGCCCCAGCCATTTGTTGCTAGGATACAAAGTGTCGGCAATTTATGCACACTGGTGACTTAAGAAATGCATAGGGGAAACTGAGGCACCCACACAGTATTCAGAGGAAACATTAAGAAGCCCCACTTCGTCACACTGACCAAAACCTACTTTTCATTCACTCAATTCCTTTCTCTGAAAGGAGACAGCACCAACACAAACACAGGGCCTATTCTGGAAACCCTGTATGAATATGAGTAAGGGTACGTCTACACCAGGTTTCCCCAAACTTTTTACCTTGCATCCCCACCCCGCCCCAGCTGTGGTTGGGAGCTGGGACCAGATGTGGGGCTGGAGTTGCAGCCAGGCTGAGAGCCAGGGGCTGAGGGTGGGACCACAGCTGGGGGCAGGAATGTGGCCAGGAATGGGACCGGGACTGGGAGTGGAGCCGTGCTGGGGCAGGACTGGAGCTGCAGCTGGGCTGGGAGCCAGGGGCTGAGACTGGGGCTGCAGCTCAGGGTGGGGCCAGGACCTGGGGCTAGAGCAGAGCTGGGGGCAGAGCAGGGCTGGTTGGTGCTCCCTGACCCCCTTGGGGGCTGGCCTGGGCCCCACTGCGCCTCCCAAATATTCCTCCATGACTGCCTAGGGGGGCATGCCCGACAGTTTGGGGATCACTGGTCTACACTTAAAATGCTACAGCTGCACACCTCTGCCAGCGCAGCTGTTCAGTGTAGACACCATCTATGCTGATGGGAGAGTCCCTTAAATCAGCGTAGTTAATCCACCTCGCCAAGAGGTGGTAGCTAGTTCAATGGAAGAATTCCTCCACTGACCTAGCACTGCCTACATCGGAGGTTAGGTTTGCTTATCTACAATGCTCAGGGGTGCGGACTTTTCACACCTGAGTGATGTAGTTAAGCCAACTTAATTTTCCAGTGTAGACCAGGCCTCAATCAAGCTAACTATCTTCTTGCCTGCTGAATCAGCCATAAGATATTTCCTACCAATGCTCATCTCCAGTAATGCCAGACGTATCTTGTACATTGTGGCATTTAGACTGAATGGAACATACTCAGGGCCAGTGCAACCATTTAGGCGACCTAGGCGGTCACCTAGGGCGCTGGCATTTGGGGGACGCCATTTTCTTCGGCAGCAACCGCGGCGGCCGGATCTTCGGCTGCCCCGGTCAACGCCGGCATTTAGGCAGAGGGAGCTGGGGCAGGGGAGCGCAGGGAAGGCCACCTGCAGCAAGTGGGCGGGGAGGGCACACAGGGGAACTCCCCACCCCAGCTCACCCCTGCCCCACCTCCTCCCCGAGCATGTCGTGGCCGCTTCACTTCTCCCGCCTCCCAGGCTTGCAGTGCCAATCAGCTTAGGCGCCGCAAGCCTGGGAGGCAGGAGAAGTGAAGCAGCGACTGCGTGCTCAGGGTACTCGTGCGCGGAGCAGGGGTGAGCTGGGGTGTGGGGGGGTGCCTCAGGGCGGGGGAGCTGCCGCAAAAGGGGCGCGCCTCAGGGCGGGGGTGTGTGGGGGGGTGCAAGGTGGAAGTTTCACCTAGGGCACGAAACATCCTTGCACCAGCCCTGAACATACTGAGAACACAGCCTGGAATATTTGAATTTTTCAGTAATGGCAAGAAGGTGAAATGTTTTCACCTGTGCAGTGGCTCTGTTGCTAACACAGACACTACCACCTTCTCCAGGGAGTGAATTACTCAGGGAGTGGATTATGCAGTGAGAATTTGGAGGTAACACCCTTTCTCCAGGGTAAGGGTGAAGATTACATTATTCTTTCTCAACCCTTTAGGGTATATTCTGGGGGTACAAAATCAACTTCAAAGTGAGTCACTTGCTTTCTCAGACTTAGAAGCACCACATGGACCAAGAGCTCCTTTAGCACATTCCTAAGAAATGGGGCTGAGTGAATAAGATAGTGTGCTTGGAAACGTAGGGCTCTTTCACTGAAAATTGGTAAGAAAAATGAAAAGACAAGACCTCTCAGCTTTACCTCTGGGCTCCTGGCTGTAATGTGCAGACTCTTTACATTGGGGTATAGCTTTCTTTAAATGTAATATTTGGCCTTCCCAGTGGTGGTACTTTGCTGGCAGACTGGAAATCAAATTGAGGAATAGATAGGGCATTTTTCCACTTTACACATGGGTTTTACAACATCCCTTCTCTTAATACCAACAGAGTACCCTGAGCATCCTCTCTGTTTACAGAAAAGATGGCAATATCTTTAATCTCTACATAAAAATATTAACTGCCTGAGGTTTCAGCTGCTCAGTGGCATCCAAAAAAGTGGAAAGATGCATGGAGAGCTTTTAATCACTTGAGGAAGCCTAGATATATATATATATAGAGAGAGAGAGAGAGAGAGTTAAAATCACTTAGAGTTCTCAGATTTTCTCTCATTGAGCACTTTTTCAACATTCAGACTCAATTTTACTAGAATTAAATCCATTTAAGTCTGTCTGGTCAGCGTATTCATAATTTGCATTTCCTTCACTGTCTATTTATCAGAATAATTGCTGAAATGTAATTTATATGCAGTTTACACTAATAAGTGGAATTGATTAACCTTCTGTTTGCTTGGGGGAAGGGAAGCCATGTTTTAACAGTAACAATCCCTTAATGTTTAGTCAGGTCAAAGCTCTTGCTCACCAGTGGGAGGGAGTGCAGGTGGTACTGGCACAGATTCTCTTATCCACCCTGCACCCCGGTAATAGATTTCATGAATATGAATACCCTCAGGAACACTGGCTGCATTAAAAGATAGTCACTAAGCAGTTTGGATTCAAAGAATAGCTAAACCAGGGCTTAAATTCAGCTGGAGCTGTCCGGAGCAGAGCTCTGGTAAATATTTTTAAAGCCCCGAGCTCCTGTGCGCCCCATGGGGCTGAAGCTCCTAGCCTCAGGGCTCTGGGAAATACTATATGAGAATTTAAGCTCTGAGCTAAACCATGCTTTCCGCAACTCTGCACAGCCTACAAATTAGTAAAGCTTACAAGACATTTACTGGTATAATTCATCTTTCTATTCTACCCTAGCAGATATCACCCCTGGAAAAGTAGTGCGAAAAGCACTGTTTTCAAGGCAATACAACAAGTTGCAGTATGGATGACAACTGCAAATTGTATTTAGAAGCAACCACTGCTACTAGCACTGACATTTTCTGTTCCTATCCAGGAAATAGCTATGTCTAATTTGATATAATTTGATAAAATTCTAAAGAACAAACAAAAAAAATATGCCTGATGCTCAGTAAGAGGCTTAATAATTATTATTGCTTAATGGCTCCCAGCAGCACTTCTGTAGCTAAAGCTCTGCCATTATTTCCATTGGAAAGTCTGACTTTGAGGAGTTTATAAAGCTGGTCAATTCAATTCATACCGTGCTGCAACCTGATGCATATTATATGAGAGTGTGTAGCATGTATGTATGAATTTGAGGCTCCATTCTATATTCCTTGCAGATCTAAATTTGTCACTGACTTTAAGGCTGTGTTCTTCAATTTTTAAATTCAATGGGACTTCTGGTCCACAATGAATGTAGGTTTGGGCCTTTGGTGTTAATGAAAGTGTCAAGAATATAAGTTGATCTGCAACCTCTACTATTGCCAAAGCACTTCACTCCTCACCTTCCACACCTCTTGCCATTCTACTCTTAGAGCTTTCCTGGCTAGAAACTGCCAGGCATACAGTGGAGTAATGTGGATTAACACCCAATAAGAGCTTTATAATCATGATCACATAATAATTAAAAATCCACCACTCATTTTCACTTGAGACCAGAATCAGTGTTGGAGGCACTAGACTACTTTGAATAAAGGAAAACTGCTTCCTACTTGAGGATTCTTGTTACCAAAAGGGGCCAAGCAGCCCAATCTCACTTCAGAATGTCATTCTCCATCCACACCTAAAACAAAGGTTCCTTGCTTCAATGGCTCAAATCTCTTCTCCTAGGTTTTCTTCAGTGATGGTTCAGTGTTCTGTGATTATTTTTGTGATTTTTTAAAAATGAATGACCTCAACTGAAATGCTGTGTCTTATATAAACATTTGTCCAAGCATGCACCCAGAATTTAGGAAGATGCAGACTTATAGGTGAAGGTCACAAGCTACTACTGGGAAAGGAAAACACCCATTTAGGTTAAAGACAATGGACTGGAAATTATCAGTTTAGAGAATGCAAAAGTGCTCACAATTCAAACATGTTTATCATTGTGTCCTTCAGGTACTCTTAACTCCTAAATTCTTTAGTAAGTAAGAGAATGGTCAAAGAGAATTCATCCCTATTTCCTTTGACCTTTCCTTACCTGACTAGCAGGGGTCTGTCCAATCACTGCTTCATAAGGAGGGGGCAGCTCCGTTGGATATAGCATTCCTGGGCTGTTAATGGTGACTTCATATAAAGCACTGAAGGGGGAATGAGGAAAGTCCAAATGGAGACCTCTGTTAAAGAAAATAAATGTTCAATTATCATTTCACTGCACTGGATTTACCTGGAAAACTAATGTCATCTTCCACAATGATGTAGTTAGCAGATGCATGCCTCTGAATTTGTGACTGAACCCATCACAAAGCAGTCTGTTGAAGAGATTCATCAGACAAGTGAAATGAAGTGAAATGAAGCCTAAATTCAAAGGATAGTTTAAAAATTTTATTCCATTTTTGGATACTGGCCATTTATACCAATCTATTCTATAGGCATTAATATCTTGCACATACAGTACCCTGTAGCAATGTACATTAAATTAAAGGCAATTTCCTCAAAAGATTAACTCTCACATTTAAATTCTGTGTATAATGCTAACAACTGTGGTAAAATTAATAGTATCCTTGTTTAATGTTCAAATATTGTTATCCCTGTCTTGCCTGAATTCATCCACTTCTCCATCATGGTCTTTTTTATACATCAGCACTAATATAAACAAATGAATGTTTTAAACAGGGCTGTCAAGTGATTAAAAAAATGAATCGTGATTATTTGCACGATTAATCATGCTGTTAAACAATAATAGAATAGAATACCATTTATTTAAATATTTTTGGATGTTTTCTACATTTTCAAATATATTGATTTCAATTACAACACAGAACACAAAGTGTACAGTGCTCATTTCATATTTATTTTTGATTACAAGTATTTGCACTGTGAAAAAAAAAAGAAATAGTATTTTTCAATTCACCTAATACAAGGACTGTAGACTAGAGCAATCTCTTTATCATGAAAGTTGAACTTATAAATGTAGAATTATGTACAGAAAATAACTGCATTCAAAAATATAACAATGTAAAACTTTAGAGCCTACAAGTCCACTCAGTCCTACTTCTTGTTCAGCCAATCACTCAGACAAACAAGTCTGTTTACAATTTGCAGGAGATAACACTGCCGCTTCTTGTTTACAATGTCACCTGAAAGTGAGAACAGGCATTCACATGGCACTGTTGTAGCCGGTGTTGCAAGATATTTACGTGCCAGATGTGCTAAAGATCCATATGTCCCTTCATACTTCAACCACCATTCCAGAGGACAGGTTTCCATGCTGATGACGGGTTCTGGTCGATAACAATCCAGAACAAAGTGGATCGATGCATGTTCATTTTCATCATCTGAGACAGACGTCACCAGCAGAAGGTTGACTTTCTTTTTTGGTTCGGGTTCTGTAGTTTCTGCATAGGATTGTTGCTCTTTTAAGACAGCTGAAAGCATGCTCCACACCTCATCCCTCTCGGATTTTGGACGGCACTTCAGATTCTTAAACCTTGGGTCAAGTATTGTAGCTATTTTTAGAAATCTCACATTGGTACCTTCTTTGCATTTTGTCAAATCTGTGAAAGTGTTCTTCAAACGAACATGTGCTGGGTCATTGTCCGAGACTGCTATAACATGAAATGTGGGTAAAACAGAACAGGAGACATACAATTCTTCCCCAAGGAGTTAAGTCACAAATTTAATTAATGCTTTTTTTTTTTTTTAACAAACATCATTAGCAGGGAAGCATGTCCTCTGGAATGGTGGCCGAAACATATGAATGATTAGCATATCTGACTTTTAAATACCTTGCAACACTGACTACAAAAGTGCCATTTGAATGCCTGTTCTCACTTTCAGGTGACATTTTAAATAAGAAACAGGCAACAGCATCTCCCATAAATGTAAACGAACTTATTTGTCTTAGCGATTGGCTGAACAAGAAGTAGGCCTGAGTGGACTTGTAGGCTCTACAGTTTTACATACCGTATATACTCGTTCATAACCCAAACATTTTTGGTAAAAAAGTGATGCATCAAAGAGTGAGGGTGGCTTATAAACGGGTCTACACCAAAATTTGATGATTTTAAACTCTATGGAATCATTGAATTGAATATCTAATACACTGTCATTTTGTTTACCTGGAGCATCTGCAGACATGGAGCCCCTCACCTCCCTGTGGCCGCAGTTCACCGTTCCCAGCCAATGGGAGTGGCTTCCCGCAGCTCCCATTGGCTGTGAACAGCAAACCGCGGCCAGAGGGAGCTGAGGAGCTCCATGCCTGCAGACGCTCCGGGTAATTAAAATGTCCTGACCCACCAGTGGCTTACCCTGATTGCCAGGAGCCATAGTTTGCCAACCCCTGAAATATAGGGTTGGCTTATGAAAGGGTCATACAGTTTTTGCTATTTTTACCTAACCATCTTGGGGTGTCGGCTTATAAACGAATGGGCTAATGAACGAGTATATACAGTAGTTTTGCTTTGAGTGCAGTTATGTAACAAAAAAAATCTACATTTGTAAGTTACACTTTCACAATAAAGAGATTGTACTACAGTACTTGTAGGAGGTGAACTGAAAAATACTATTTCTTTTGTTTATCATTTTTACAGTGGAAATATTTGTAAAAATAATAATATAAAGTGAGCACTGTACACTTTGTATTCTGTGTTGTAATAGAAATCAATGTATTTGAAAATGTAGAAAAACAGCCACAATCGACAGCCCTAGTTTTAAAATATGTTCTAGGAGACTTTGTGAAAAATGCACGAAACTACAGTTCATATTTTTGGAAAAGACATCCACTATAAAGGAAGGACACTATGGGGCTGTCTGTATTGTATAATTCATTCTTCTCTGAAGTAGTCTCAATCTGTGGCCCAAAACTATGAAGGAATGATGTTAATGTTCAGGGACAAAGAATTACCTCTGTGCTTCCATCACAGGTGCGCAGGTATATTCAGGTGGGTAGTAGGGTGGTGGTGGTATTGGAGGTATGAACTCATCAAAGTCCAGGGTCTGATGCAGAATAGTTCCATGGGGAGTCATACAGTCTGGGTTGGTGGAATGTGACCTCTGTGGCAGAAACTGAAAATAAATAAAAACGGTAAGGTTTCTTCAGACGGTAATGGTAGAAATGACAAAAATAATAAGATGACAGATTCTGCCATCCTTATTTTCATGGAGTTGTACCTTATTCCACAAGTAGCATTACTGCAATCAATTGGTCTGCTTCAGAGAGTAGAGTACTACTCAGTATGTGTGAGAGCGGTAGAATCTGGCCCAAAAGAAGGATGAGGAAATTCATAGAATCATAGAATATTAGGGTTGGAAGAGACTTCAGGAGGTGATCTAGACCAATCCCCTGCTCAAAGCAGGACCCACACCAACTAAATCATCCCAGCCAAGGCTTTGTCAAGCCGAGCCTCAAAAACCTCTCAGGATGGAGATTCCACCACCTCCCTAGGTAACCCATTCCAGTGCTTCACCACCCTCCTAGTGAAATAGTGTTTCCTAATATCCAACCTAGACCTCCCCCACTGCAACTTGAGACCATTGCTTCTTGTTCTGTCATCTGCCACCACTGAGAACAGCCTAGCTCCATCCTCTTTGGAACCCCCCTTCAGGTAGTTGAAGGCTGCTATCAAATCTTCCTTCACTCTTCTCTTCTGCAGTCTAAATAACCCCAGTTCCCTCAGCCTCCCCTCATAAGTCATGTGCCCCAGCCCCCTAATCATTTTCGTTGCCCTCCACTGGACTCTCTCCAATTTCTCCACATCCCTTCTATAGTGGGGGGACCAAAACTGAATGCAATACTCCAGGTGTTGCCTCACCAGTGTCAAATAGAGGGGAATAATCAGAAATTGGTAGAAGTAAGACAAGATTTTATTAAGCTCTTAGAGGACACCAAAAATCTTCATAAAGTTTGGGGAAAATACAATATTCTACCACCAGGATTGAGAACACAGACATTTCAGATTGAAGCATGGCAGAAAATAGGAGTTTTTCTTGTAAAGTAATTTTCTTTGCTAAAGCATTAAATGATTAATTGTATAACCTGTTCAGAAATAATGAACACTTGGTTATACCTATTAAAATAACTATTTGCACATTCTCACTGTCAATTTGGAATGCATCATATTAAAAATCAGGTGCTACATGCTAAATATGTATTTTGAAAAAAAGAAATGACAAGTATCCCACAAACCCATGTTTCATTACATGAGAATTCAACCTAATTTGTATTTGTTTTTATAAAATAAATGTTCTCAATATTAATATATTTTCATAGTTGGTGTGGTATAGAAATTGCTATGTTTTAATATAGTATACAGTTTTAAAATACTGTAATCCTGTGAATAAAAAGAAAAGAAAAAGGACCCTCCCCTACACGCACACATTCCCAAACCTAAAAACTAGGGCTGCCTAGCAATTAAAACAATTAATGATGATTAATCGCACTGTTAAACAATAATAGAATACCATTTATTTAAATATTTTTGAATGTTTTCCACATTTTCAAATATATTGATTTCAATGACAACACAGATACAAAGTGTACAGTACTTACTTTATATTTTTTATTACAAGTATTTGCACTGTGAAAAAAACAAAAGAAATAGTATTTTTCAATTCACCTAATACAAGGACTGTAGACTAGAGTCTCTTTATCATGAAAGTTGAACTTACAAATGTAGAATTATGTACAAAAAATAACTGCATTCAAAAATATAACAATGTAAAACTTCAGAGCCTGCAAGTCCACTCAGTCCTACTTCTTGTTCAGCCAATCACTCAGACAAACAAGTCTGTTCACATTTACAGGAGATAATGCTGCCTGCTTCTTGTTTACAATGTCACCTGAAAATGAGAACAGGTGTTCTCATGGGACTGTTGCTAGATATTTGGCGTCACTAGATATTTACGTGCCAGATGCGCTAAAGATATATGGCAGAATGCAGATAAAACAGAGCAAGGGACATACAATTCTCCCCCAAGGAGTTGTCACAAATTTAATTAATGCATTTTTTTTAACGAGCATCATCAGCATGGAAGCATGTCCTCTGAAATGGTGGCCAAAGCATGAAGGGGCAAGGAATGTTTAGCATATCTGGCACGTAAATACCTTGCAATGCCAGCTACAAAAGTGCCATGCAATTACCTAGTCTCACTTTCTGGTGACATTGTAAATAAGAGGACTTCCTTCCTCTTATCTCCCTCCTATAAATGTAAACAAAACCTGTTTGTCTAAGCAATTGACTGAAGAAGAAATAGGACTGAGTGGACCTATAGGCTCTGAAGTTTTACATTGTTTTGTTTTTGAGTGCAGCTATGTAACAAAAAAAATCTACATTTGTAAATTGCAGTTTCATGACAAAGACTGCACTACAGTACTTGTATGAGATTAATTGAAAAATACTATTTATTTTGTTTATCATTTTTACAGTGCAAATATTTGTAATAAAAACAATCTACACTGTGATTTCAATTACAACACAGAATACAATATATATGAAAATGTAGAAAAATGTCCAAAATATTTAATACATTTTAATTACTGGTAGTATTCTATTGTTTAACAGTGCAATTAAAACTGTGATTTATCACGATTAATTTTTTTTAGTTAATTGCGTGAGTTAACTGCAATTAATCGACAGCCCTACTAAAAACAAAAAATACAACTGTACCAAACTCTAAACAGTAACAATGACTGAGAAGTATAAATCAAGGGCCTGAAGCTGATCAGGCTCTAACACAGCAATAGTATCAAAAAGCACACTCAGTGATACAGAAAAACAGTGACATAATGAGCCTGTTAGCAGTTTAAATGAGAGTGTGATACTATGGGGCCTGTTCTGAAGATCAAATGAAACTTGGCCTTTGTGACCCTGTTCTATATGCTTTGCATGGGGAGAAGCACACCAATAGCCAATCAAAACACACAGAGGCATTCTTTCACCTTCTGTTGAGTCTCTGCTGTCATATTATTTTTGTAGGATTGGGAGATGATTGGGTCTTTAGCTCACCTTTTGAAACAACTGAGCTAAGGAAATTTGCTGAAGGCACACTTCTGCTTTATATTGGAACAAGTGAATACACCTGTTTGTACTGTTGTCTCATTGCATTATTATGGTTTTTACAAAATTTCCACTGATACAGATTAAAGAAGCAGTCATATAACAGGACAACAAAAATGTTTATGTTTAGAAGACCTAGCAAATGGCTTTCATTTTTAGCTTGGCAGGGGGTTGTAACTTTCTGGGAAAAACTCATCTCAGATGTAAATCTGATTTTACATACACCAGCAATTAATTTGGCTCCTTGTGTCTAGAAGGTTAAAGTAATCATTGTTCCACGAAACACTATGTATAAGATGTTTCAAAGGTCACAGTCTCAATGATGTAATATAATGGAGGGTCAGGGAGCCAGGTCTCCTTTGTTTGTGGGAAATTAACAATTAGTGGCTTACTAATTAGCTGTCAAGTTATACTTTCCAAGATGTCTACTAAGTAATTAGTCTCCCATGCTCCAGGTTCTCCTATCACCTGTCAATCTATCCCTTTCAGACAGTGTGTTCTACTGATGCTTCTAGTACAAGAAAAGCATACTCATAGTTACATATTACCACTGGTCTGATGCCCACTAGGCTGGCAAAGCTCTTCCCAGGTTGAACCTAGGAACAAAAGGTATACTAAAACCTTAATGATGCTAGCCTAGGCAAGAAGTGGGGGGTTGAGTGGGCTGTCAGTAGTCGCCCAGATGGAGTGTCTGACAGACGTACAGGGAGAAAGTGTCACAGGGAGCACGTTGCAGCAGGACAATCCGTGTCTCTGACAGACAGACCTGGGGTTAACTGGGCTGAGAGGAGTTTGCAAAAAAAGATTAAGGTATAGGTAAGGGGAAATATACATCTAGCCCTGTTGTTTTATATGCTTGCTCTTATTCACAGATTTATAGATTCCAAGGCCAAAAGGACCATTGTGATAATCTAGTCTGACCTCCCGTATAACACAGACCACAGAACTCCACCAAAATAATTCCCTTTCAACTAGAGAATATCTTTAAAACAAAATCCAGTCTTGATTTAAAAATCGCCAGTGACTGAAAATCCACCATAACCCTTGGTAAGTTATTCCAATGGTTAATTACCCTGACTTGAAAACTTACTCCTTATTTCCAGTCTGAATTTGTCTAGCTTCAACCCGCAGCCACTGGATCTTGTTCGTACCTTTCTCTGCTAGACTGAATATCCCTTTATCAAATATTTGTTTCTCATTTAGATACTTATAGACTGATCAAGTCATCCCTTAACCTTCTCTTTGTTAAACTAAATAGATTGAGCTCCTTGAGTTTATCACTGTAAGGCATAATTTCCAATTCTTCAATCATCCTCCTGGCTCTTCTATGAACCCGCTACAATTTATCCACATCCTTCTTGAATTACAAACGCCTTACAGAAGTTTAAGCATATTACATCAACATTATTTCCTTTAGCAATCAAACTTGTAATCTCATCAAAAGAAGACATCAAGTTAGTTTGACTGGATATATTTTCCATAAACCCATTTTGATTGTCATTAATTATATTACCTTCCTTTAATTCTTTATTAATCATGTCTGTATCAGCTGCTCGTTTATCTTGTCCTGGATCGATGTCAGCCTGACAGGTCTGTATATTAGCCGGGTCATCCCATCTACCCTTTTTAAACATTGGCACAACCTTAGCTTTCTTCCAGTCTTCTGGAACTTCCCCAGTGTTCCAGGACTTATCGAAGACCAACATTAATGGTCCAGCGAGCTCTTCAGTTAGCTCTTTTAAAACTCTTGGATACAAGTTATCTGGAACTGCTGATTTTAATATGTCTAACCTTAGTAGCTGCTGTTTAACATCCTCCTGAGTTACTAATGGAATGGAAGGCATGTCGTTATTATCATAATCTGAAATGACTACATGAGCGGGCTTTTTTCCAAATACAGAACAGAAAAATATTTAATGAAAACATCTGCCTTGTCTGCATTATTATTGATAATTCTACCATTTCCATCTAGTAATGGACTAAAACAATTGTTAGGATTATTTTTGTTTTTTTATGCAATTTTAAAAGCCTTCTTCTTATTGTCCTTAAGGGAAATCTCTATGGTCAGCAAAGGCATGTCCCTTTGCTTCTCTTATCAATTTTGTACAATTTATCATTATCTCCCTTCTTCTATTTGTTATAATATATTTTAATTATATTTAATTATAAATAAAAATCATTCCAAATAATATATAAATAAATATTGGAATATATAATTAAAATAATTATATTTAATTATAAATAATACATAATTATTTGGAATTCCTCCTGGTCTTCTTGTCTCTGCTGACCACAGCCTGCCTATCATAGTCTGTATCCAGCCATTAAGAAAGCCTCTTGTCTCTGTGTTCCTCTCTCTCCAATTCCTTGGTGGCCAGTTTCATTCTTCCATTAACCTAAGGTACGGATGTTTCCTGAACCTGCTGTCTAGGTAAGCCTCAGCTTCTCTGATTCTCAATAGCATCTCTCCTTCCCTTTCCAATCCAATAATCTTTTCTTCCAGCACAGCTACCAACTTGTACTTCATACATAAGAAGTCCCTTCTGGCTTCAGGCTGGGGGAGGGGAGGGGAGAAGAGGGGGAAGGGACACAGCCATTGCAAGTCATAACCATGATTCCATTGCTGTCCATCTGGAATCAAACATAGAACTGGACCTGGAAGGAAAGCCTCTCACACTCCCTCTCTAAATTCCCTCCAAAATTCTCCTCTTAGCTGCCTCTGTTCACGACTCTGAGTGCATAAGGCTTTTGGGTGCATGAATAAATAATACTTTGTTTTCAAGAAGCCTTGTTTGATTCACTTTAATCAGCCAACATCACAGGCTCCCAGAGTAAAAGAGCGCACTGTCATCAAACCCAGTTAAAACAGCTGGTAATGAGGGGGGCTACACTCCAGAGATCCTGTCTACAAATGTTTGGACTGTGTGGTTCCACCCAGAGAGAGGTGCAGGAAGCCAGGCCACTGAGAGGTGCACACCAGAGGGACTAACAGGGGTCCAAAGCACAGATGCCCGGTTACTGTGACAGACAGCAGCTGAATCAATACTCAACAGTTTAGTGGCAAGTGCAGGGCCGGTGCAAGGATGTTTTGCGCCCTAGGTGAAACTTCCACCTTGCTCCCTCCCCCGTCCCCGAGCCCCTACCCTTTGGCGCTCCCCCCCGCCGCCATGAGGCGCCCCCTCTGCGGCAGCTCCCCACCCCCCACCCTGAGACACGCCCCCCATGCCCCAGCTCACCCCGTTCCACCTCCACTCCGAGCACGCCGTCGCTGCTTCACTTCTCCCACCTCCCAGGCTTGCGGAGCCTAAGCTGATTGGCGCCACAAGCCTGGGAGGTGGGAGAAGTGAAGCAGCTCACCCCTGCTCCGCCTCCTCCCCGAGCACGCCATCGCTGCTTCACTTCTCCCACCTCCCAGGCTTGTGGTGCCAATCAGCTTAGGCGCCGCAAGCCTGGGAGGCGGGAGAAGTGAAGTGGCCACAGCGTGCTTGGGGAGGAGGCGGGGCAGGGGTGAGCTGGGGCGGGGAGTTCCCCTGCGTGCTACCCCCCCCCCACTTGCTGCAGGCAGCCCTCCCTGTGCTCCCCTGTCCCAGCTCCCTCCGCCTAAATGCTGGTGGCGACCAGGACAGCCGAAGATCCGGCCGCCGCGGTTGCTGCCGAAGAAAATGCCACCCCCCAAATCCTAGTGCCCTAGGCGACCGCCTAGGTCGCCTAAATGGTTGCACCAGCCCTGGACAAGTGCAGACAGGGCAAGCTGCATTCAGCACCATTTCAGAAACCCTGAAGCAGCTTCCCAAGAAACCCTTTTGAGGTTTGAACCAATGCTGAGAGCAGGTATCAGCAATGGATAAAGGTGAACAGTTGTAGACAAGGACAAACTGCGATCAGCATCATTTCAGCAAGCGTGGTTAAAATCTTACACAATCTTATAGCTGAAGTCAATGTTAATGGCAAATATTCTGAATTTATTGGCCTTGAAAGAAACATGACATGGCTGCTTATGTCACTGCTCTTATTTGTAATAGTGATTGAAACTTTATAACAATAAAAGAGAAGAAAATACAGTACCTTAGTAATAAATGCAGGCAGCCCAGAGAACCAAGTTGTTTAGCATATGGGCAATCCCTTGGTGATGTTTGTTTATCCCCTTACTGTTGTGCTTCATATTATGAAAGACATGAAACTCAGAGAAGTTTCAAAGTCAAAGGAATTGTGCTTCTAAGTCAATTAGATGTTTTTGAAAATCCCACCCAATTTATCCCTAATCCAAAGTATTAGATTTCATTGGGCAAAAAACTCATCAAGACACCTTGAGGCCAATCTTACCTCTCATCTGGGAAAAATATATAACACACATTATGCATCTCTGTTGAAAAGCCTTGAAAAAGGTACATAACATTGGATAATCTTTCTCTCCAAGATTATCTTCTTTTTTCACACACTTGGAATAGAAATCCCTACACAATTATTAGAAGAGTTAATCTCCTCCATTTTATTATTTGGAGTAAAAAAATCACTCATTTAAAAAATTATACAGGTCAGTATTTTAAAGAGGCATAGTGGTACAAACCTATGCCTCTTATTATTGGGTACCAGAAGGCTGGGCCTTGATAGCCTGGTATGATGGGTATAGCAATAAACATTGAAGAACACAGAGCAGGAAATATTTGCTATCACATTTGGGTCAACATTTTCATTTCCAAAACACTCAAGACCTCCCATTTAGTGATTTCTCTGAAAATTTTGGGGCAAAGTAGAAGTGAAAACCAGCCTAGCCTCTTCCCCTCTAACAACAAAATAGATACAATCCAACCTTCCCTCCAGGAGACATTGATCCCACTTTTTAAACATGGGAAAAAGTGAGCCTGCAAAGAGTAAGGTAGTTAATTAAATGGGAAAAAATGATAGACCCAGAGAGATTACAAGGAACTTTTCCTATAACTAAGATACCAATATTTAATTAAATACAGTTAAGATATATTTCAAGCCTCCCAAGAAATGGGAGGTTCTAGAAATGATTTACGGATATTGAAATGATAATGAACTCTAGCAGATCCAAAATCAATTTCAAAACTATGTAGTGAACTTATTATACTTGAAATGGATGGCAAATGTAATTACAGGAAGAAATGGGAAAAGGTTCTAGATAAAGAAATTCCCTTAGAGCATTGGTCCTTTATTTGGGGTAAAGTAGCTCCCTTTTCCAGATATCTAACAGTAAAAGAAAAACAGTATATTTTGCTAATTCAGTGGTATCTCACACCCTTGCATTTAAAGAGAATCTACAAAGATGCACCGAACAGTTGGAATGTGTGTGGAAGGAAAGGTACCTTTATGAATATTTGATGGGAATGTCTCAAAGTCCAGGAATATTTGTCAAGTACTTGCAAGCTCATAATGGATCTGAGAGTTCACAGATAAAAAGGCTTGTCCTATCACATAATTGTGCTCACACCATCTAACAGCATGGTGTACTAATGCAGAATTTTGGAAGAAGAGTAAGCTGGCATATTCTAATAAACTGGCAGGGTATAGGATAGTCTGATAATGGAAATGTTTATAGATGATGTGAGACAAAGGCATAGTTGTTTCTTAAATGCCTGGTTACCATGTCTTTTGAATATGTAAAAGACAAAACAAAAGAAATCAAAACACCTGAGGAACAGAGAAATGTTTCTTTTAACAGTAAAACATTCACAGTCTTTAGCCTCCGTTCTGGTAATTTATTGAATTGATGAATATTAAACTTCTGATCCTGTGTCAGCTTTTACTCCAACAATTGTCATTGTTATAATGGAATTTGAAGCAGAGCTGTTTTTCTTGGAATCCACTCAAAGTCTGCCAAATGTAAGAACCCTGTTTCCCCAAATCATCACTGCAGTGACCAATTTTTGAAAGAAACTGATGGAAGAATAAGGAGATTAGGAGTGACAATAAGAAACAAACTTTAAAGGAAAATGAGTTTTAAAACCTGATTGTTATCCTCTTAACATTGTCCCTGTAGTCCTAGAGGACTGAAAATGAAAAGTAAAAAGTATCCATTAATTCCACAAAGAGCCACGCTCTGCACTGGAAAATGACAACAGAATGCCTATTGCCACAGGTCGTAAGTTTGCAAAGGTCTTCGCTGGTTTCTAATGCTTGGACATTGGCAGTGTAGATGTCTCATCCTTCACAGCAAACGGACTCTGAACACATTTGCACTTTTAGAAAAATCTTAACATCTTCTGCCCTGCTGGTGAAAGGGAGCACTTACAATGTTAGTTTATCTAATTCCCCAACTGGTGACATCCGCTAATGATGCCATAGTTAATCACAGTGAATTTGTGTGCTCACTTCATAACTACAACAGATGTTTCTGCATTTTGGGCAGCAGCAACATATTGTCATACTTAATTCTTTCCTCTTGAGTGGAATGCTGACAAACCAATAATAAGAAAAGTGATCATCTATATCAGAAGTAAAGCTGAATCCTGCCAAAATTATAGGCCCTCACTTTCAAAATTAGGGCTGCACAATCATGTGGCACAACAATGTACATTCAATTGTTTTACTAACTAGCATGTGAAAGTATTATTATTTGTTGTTTATTTATGGGAGTGCTCACTGTGTGTTAGGCACTTTCCAAACCCTCAAGAATGGCTCATACTATAAAGAGCTTATAAGCTAAGAAACTGTGTGTGCGCAAAACAGTCAATGAATGTGAATTGCCAGATGTGTAATCTGACCCCAAATTTCCTAAAATAGGACCATTAAATCCTAAATCATGGATCCTAAATCCATATTCAGGCACCACTCCCACTGGTCAATAGGAACTACTGAGTACTCAGCATTTTCTGAAGTCAGAAGGTGTATAAAGATTATTACTATTCATATTATGGTAGCACAGAGGTCACAAGTGGGATCAGGGTCCATTGTGCTATACACCAAGCACATAGTAAGACACAGACCAAAATTTTCAAGAACAGACTCTAACGTTACGCTCTTAAATCAATGTTTAAATACCAAAAGGTGGTATTTTCAAAAGCTCCTAAGTCATTTATGCACACTTGAAAAGCCACACTTAGGAGGCTAACTATGGTCTTGAAAAATTCAGTCATAGTCCCTGGCCCAAAGAACTTGCAATCTAAACAAACAAGGCAAAGGGTTAGGGTTGAGGTGTCTGTTTTTCGACCGGAACACCCAGTTGCAAAGCTGTACAGAAACTGGACCCAGGACACATAGAAGAGGATGATGACAGACACTAGAACCAAGACGCGACATCCTGGAGTGGCCAGCCTCAGTCGAGCAAAGGGGCCAAGTGAGCTGGTGCAGCATGGGAAGGACAGAGCCTCCCTCCCCCGAGCAGAGCAAGCCCTGCTTGGCGCTCGCAGAAATCAGGAGAGGGATGTCGGGGGGGAGGCAATGCCCCACAAACTATGCCCTTGGCTTGTGCGGTTGATGACCCTGTGCATCCCCCTGCCTGTGGCAACCAAACTTTTGGCATTGGGTCAGTAGATCTGATGGACACTGTCAGGTTGCCTTTTTGACCAGGCTTTCCGGTCAAAAACCGGACATTTGGCAACTCTACGTGTCTGTGCAGCACAGGGAGGGAGGAAGCAGCTAGCTGAGCTTCTTCACTGCCAGAAGGGGCTGCTTTGCCTTCCCTGCTGGCAGGGAGCGCTCCAGCAGGGCTCCGTGACACATCTCCTCCACAGTCGGCCCTGCTCCTGCTGGGACCAGGAATGAGATGCAGCAAACTCTGAATTTTTTTTTAGCACACAGCTGGGCCGCAGCTGTGTGCTAATTGGGCCGCAAGCGGCCTGCGGGTTGAGAACCACTGAGCCAGTGTAATTGTGGCAGCAGCTGTGATGGGGATATATGAGACGTTAGTTATGCTGAATAAGATGTAATATTTATTTTTATTAAGTCTTAGAAAAAAATCACAAATAAGCATTTCTTCCCAGGACATATTGCAGGAGTCAAATAATACTTCAGGTACAAGATTCTGTATACCAGGGAAAGACTCAATCCCTCAATTGAGGGAAGGGTTTGAAATTGATCTTATAACCAACCTTAACTGGTAACATTAAGCCACCTTAATGAACAGATGACTATCTTTCCATATCAATCATGGAAAACTGCTAATCAATCATAACAACACACATCTGCTTCAGTCATAATGAAACATTGCTTTCCTGTGGTGCTTTAGAGATATAATAATCATTATTGTGGAGTAGGACTCAGAGATATTTAAAGAGTTGCATAATTACAAGACTATCACGTTGAAGATACTTTCACCCAATACAACATACCAAAGAACTACAAAAAATACTACACTATAGCCTTCTGATGCACAAAGTAACAATGTCATCTTTGCTTAGACACCTCCTTCTTCCTATATCATAATGCAAAATTTTGACATTTAAAAACTCTATTGGCTTAGTATTTACAATTTATGGGTATAGTGTAGAAACCCAGCACTGTAAATACTAGCCCATACAGTAGTTAACCTTTCCTTTATCATACACGCTTAAGAAATTGACTAGCATTAGGCCTCAATGCACAAAGTCACAAGTTCATCGCTGGTCCATAAATGTTTAATTAGATACCTTTCTGAAAACTGTAACCTCTACAAAAGGTTAGTAACTGCCATGACAGCTTTAGTGGATTTATACTACTAGAGAGGGTTTGTGCAATACATACAATTAAAGTGGAAGATATTCTTAATCTTAGTAATGTAGCACTAAAAATACACGATAGGCCCACAGCAGGTGCTTAAACGGCATAATAGCAGCACTTCCTAAATGAAGAGGTGACACTAAAATAGAATAGTCTTTTTACAGTGGCAAAATTATTCTTTTTATATAGTGAAATATAAATTGAGTTTATTTTGGGCTTTAAAAGTAAAAGACTAGAAAAAGAAAATTCTAATTTCTTTCTGACCTGTTTTTGTTCTTCCCAAAAGAGAACATTTATTTTTCTTGTGCTTCTAAGAGTAAACAGTGATCATTCATCCAACAGATGCCAAAGCACTTTACAAAAGTCTCTAAATAATTATGCAACCTATATATGTTATATAGAGGAATTACTTTGCCCACTGCGTCAGCACTGCCACCTATGCGGCAAAATACAGTAATGTTTAACAACCTCCAGCAACGCTACAGAGCAGTCCAGTGAGAAAGAACACTTCATTCAATAAAAGGAGACTGGAAATTTAGGTAAGTATAATGTAGTTACTGAAATTAGAATTGGCCAGGACGGTGAGGTTAAAAGCCTAGGCATTGAACTGACTAACAGCATTAAGGGCATACTGTACAGTTTCTAACAGGGGTGGCTCTAGGTATTTTGCCACCCCAAGCATGGCAGGCAGGCTGCCTTTGGCGGCTTGCCTGCGGGAGGTCCCTGGTCCGCGGATTCGGCGGCACGCCTGTGGGAGGTCCGCCGAAGCCGCGGGACCAGCGGACCCTCCACAAGCATGCCGCCGAAGGCAACCTGTCTGCCGCCCTCGCGGTGACTGGCAGAGCGCCCCCTGTGGCTTGCTGCCCCAGGCATGCACTTGGCGTGCTGGTGCCTGGAGCCGCCCCTGGTTTCTAATAATCAAGAGGATAGATTTGGTGTGGACAAAAGGAACATGACTTTCATCCCACCACACTGCATCCCAACAAACTGCATTTTTATGTGGACTGATTTCTTGATGTTAGATCTCTTCAGAAGAGGCCACTAGTTATCCCACTTTTTACAACCAATACTTACAGCTTTCTATGCACATGCCTAGAAATCTTGCACCATAGAAAACTTTACATATCCAATTAATAAAATTTTCCATGGACACTAATAGGAAACTCATGCCATTGAAAATACAAATTAGTAGAAAGGGCTCAGAATATAAAACTTTCTTTGTCTGGCACTTTAAATTGTCTATTACAACTCAATGTAAGTTCTAGTTTCTCCTTAGGGAGGAAAATTCTGCTTTCTTTTACAATGATGTAAATCCAAAGAAGACCACTGAAGGAACTAATCTGGATTTTTCACCACTGTAATTGAGATCAGAAAGTGGCCCTCTCTCTCTCTCTCTCACACACACTTTACTGTTAAGCTTACATTAAATAATAGAACCCTCATATAAAACAGACAATGGTTCCTGAAGAGTACTGTTTTCCTTACAGATCTCCTATTTAATGTGCTCTATGCTATTGACGGCAGCAGCACATTCAAGATCACAGCCTATGGTGGTATGACTGTACTACATAAAAGTTAAATGCAAGTGCATGACAAAAATTCGTTAAGCAATTTGCTATATTCAATTAGGTAACGCAAAGAGTCTGTTCAGTTAACCTCACAAGACACACAATGAATTATAATGGCTGATGACAACAGTAATTAAATGCTACAGTTTGTGTCTCATCATTAACTTATTTCCCTTACACAATAAAGGGATTGTTTCAGATACTATATAGGTAACATGATGAACTGTTAATAACAGTGATAGTGATAAAGGGTGAATACACAATGATGGATAACACTGGTTTTATGAGTGATAGTATATCAATGTTCTAGGAGTTGAAGAAAGTCTGAGTGGATGCAATTAATGCTTTAGCATGGTTACAGTCAATTTCCAATGTTATTTTGCCTAATTCTGGAAGCTAAATTTTAGAAGTTAATGGCATGAATTAATGTAATAGTCATTCATTAATCAAGATGTGAATTTAAAGCTGCCTTAAGAGTCAAATAAAATATATTTGGTACCGATGGCCTGATCATTAATGGATATTTCTTCAAATTACTGAATTTTCATATGATTTGACTTAATTAGCATCTCTGTGCAAGAGGTGCTTTTACATAGAAAAGCATTAGCTACTGTGAATACCCCTAGCCCAGGATACAGTCTTAAATTGGCCACAGAGGTGAAAGTGGTGGCCAAATGTAATTTTAACCTATAGCCATGTTATGTAAAATTGCTGTTGAAAGGACACACAGAGTAGAGACTAAGGAATACTTTAAAATTAGTTTGTCTTGAACCCAAAGAACTGCCAAGTAGGTTTTTTTTTTTACACAATTTCCAGCGAGGTGACAAGTGTTTTAACAACAGACCCAAATGTTTTCAAGACAAAAGTAAGTGGCTATGACATGGGGGGAGGGATAGCTCAGTGGTTTGAGCATTGGCCTGCTAAACCCAGGATTGTGAGCTCAATCCTTGAGGGAGCCATTTAGAGAACTGGGGCAAAAATGTGTCTGGGGATTGAACCTGCTTTTAGCAGGGGGTTGGACTAGATGATCTCCTGAGGTCCTTTCCAACCCTGATATTTTATGGACCACTGGAAACCTATCTTCACTGGTGAAAGTTGCCAGATGCAATGAATGTTTCTTTAATGGGATAAGTATGGCAGGGAGCATGGAGCATCATCACCTGCACATCATCCAGAGTCAGCACCATCATACCAAAACCACCACACAAGTATTCAGGGATTACAAGCATGGGATATGTGGGGGACAGTGGAGATTCCCCTGCCCTCCCTCACCCCCCGATCTGTTTCTCCTGTTCTAATCAGACCAGACAAGAGGAGGGAACCATCTCCATGGCTGTGTCCTTGAGTCACAAACCTAAAGTTTCTTCCACTACCTCTTTGTCAGTATCTATCCTTTCTTCATTCTGCCAATATCTTTCCTATCTTTGTCTTTTTGCTTTGAAGCTAATGAGTCCAGTTTCATCAACCACAACATATTTAACTGTGACCAGATTGGCATGCTGAAAATTGTTCCTAGCAGCCTGAACATGATTTGAAAGATACTCCTGGGGGGAATTCTGTGCCGCTGTGTATGTGCAGAATTCATATCCCCCTGCAGAAAATACATTCTGCTGGAGAGGCCCTACAGTTGTGCCTTTCACCCACCAGGGGCTGCTGTGGTGCCAGAACAGAGGGTAGATGTTCCAGGATGGGAGCAGCCAGCTGCGGATAGGGAAGGGAAGAGGAGGTGTTCCTCACAGCGCCCTGCTTGTGGGGCCAGGTGAGGAAGCATGGGATATGTGGGGGACAGACAGCGTGGGGCACATGAGGCTGCTGGGGTGTCTGTGTCACAGACTGGAGTTCAGAATGGCTAGTTGGGGGCACAAGTGGGAGAGGGGTGGCTGATGAGGGTGCAGAGGGTATGGGGACCGCGGCCTGACTGAATAAGAGAGGCTAGCGGTCAGCCAGGGTCTGCATGAGGGAGGTTCCCCAACTCCCTAACAATCCCCCCTTCCTCCAAAAAACCCTATTCCATATTTCTTCCACCCACACCCAACAACCCTCCAGATTCACTCCTGGGCGTCTTCCCAGCAATTACTTCCCTCTCCCTCAACTCCATTACCTCTGACTCCCACAAGTCTTTGCACTGCTTCTGAAGGGTGTGGGAAATATGTCTCTGTATTGTAGTTTAAATGAATGATTACTCAAAGTTTTGTATTGATATGCCTAGTAAGGAATCTATTTCGTGAATTGTTTTTGTTGTCTCTATTGTTACAAACATACTTGCTGACAGGTATTTTGAAATAAATTACCAAAATAATTGAAACTGGATTATATTGTGTTATTTTGACAAATAAAATATGCAAAATTTTAAAATATTGTGCACAGAATTTTTAATGTTTTGGTGCAGAATTCCCCCAGGAATAGAAAGGGGAGAGAGGAGGGGGATTGTGCCAATATCCAAACTGACTACACTGAAACAGGAGCAACCTAGAAAAATATTCTTCCAAGCCCAGAGAGTAAAACTGGAGTTCCAGAGCGGCTAATTTCAACTTGTGCCATATGCTGTGCCTGTTCCTGAACTGCAAGCATCAGAAACAAAAGCTGCATTTTCTTATCTTTTGCTATTCTTGTCTCTCTCCTTCTGTGAACATTTTTCTTGTTAAACAGAATTGGATTTTAACAGCACAATCCAAGAACTGCCACCTAAAACTGGCTCACTATATTTTCCCCCAAAAAGGACCAGGTGAGACACACTCCCCAAGGCCTTTTCCCTTTAAAAGACTCTATATAAATATACTAGAGAATAGAAAATAGGGGCAATTATTAAACAAAAAGTTAGAGAGACAAGGTGGGTAAGGTAATATCTTTATTGGACCAACTACTATTGGTGACAAGTATCAGAGGGGTAGCCGTGTTAGTCTGGATCTGTAAAAGTGGCAGAGTTCTGTGGCACCTTATAGACTAACAAATATATTGGAGCATGAGCTTTCGTGGGTGAATACCCACTTCGTCGGATGAATTATTGTTATGCCAGTACAAAAGTAAAGAAAAGGGGAATATAAAATTACAACATACTAAAAATACTAGCCAATCTTCCCAACAGATCTGTGAGTGAGAAATTAATACCATTAGCAGAGTTGCATGTGGCACTCTCATCAAAGGTCTTTTTGTTCTATCGCTGGTTCTTAACATCACTTTTATTCCTTTATTAGTTACACAAGCACCAATTATTTTTACAAAATCATATCTAATAAGTGATAAGAGACTGATGGGTGCATGTTCTGAGTGGGACACCTGCCAAGCAAGGAGGCTGAGAGAGATTTGGGAGGTTTTAAAAAACTCCTACGATGTTAACTTATTAACATGGAGTGTGACAATCATGACAACAGCAAATAATGTATACAATTCAATCTTGAATATCTAAACCTCATTTATCTTGAGTTCCCTAGTATACAATAGGGTCATGTCCTCTGATGTCTATTTATTACACTGAAAATTCTCTAGATTACCAAATGTCCATCATGAGATTTGATTAATCAAGGTTGTTCTTTAATATTATCCCATCAGAGAGATACGTTAGTGAGTCTTTGAAGACACTCATACAAGAATATATGGCAACATTTTAAGGGGTAATTTTTCAGAAGCGTGTTAGAATTTAGCCAAGTAATAAGTGAATAAATACCCTGTAAACTGTATCCTGAAATGCCTTAAATAAACTCTTGATTAAATATAAAATTTACATTTAAATAAGCATAAAACCATAACCTATTACATCTAATTGGCTGAGCTTGTGAGGCCTTACACACAACTCAATGGTATAGATCTGTTTGTCTGTATTCATGTAATGCAATAATGACGGAATGTCACATCTGATCAATTTCAAAATTTAAGGGAATGTTCTAGAAATGAATAGACTATTGATTTTGGGGAAAAATCAGAGCATTGCAAGCAGGGAAACGAAGGACAAATGAAGTCACTGTCATCTGTTTATAGCACCCATTTTCGGCTATCAGAACAACGATAACCCTGCTCATCCTCCTAATAGAGTTTAACATGTTGACCCACAAATGCCTTCTCTTTCCAACACACAGAGTAGAAATAATTGCACTCCTTCTGAGAGCCATGGGGTGGATGCTCATCCAGAAGGGGACAAAAGCAGGCTTCCTTTCTCCCTCCTAATGTCCTGCCTCCTCAAAGCGTGTTCCATGGTGGGAAAGAGAGGAAACCAGATGTTCATTCTTCCCATCCAATCCAGGGGGAAGAAAGGAGGAATTGAGGGAAAGGGGACATACATAGAACCCTTGGCATGGGGGAGGAGAATGCAATCAGGAGAACAGAGCCCCTGGACTGGTGGGGAGGATATGGAGAGCAGGAAGGGGGAGAAACAGAATCCTGGCCTGATAGGGAGCATGGGTGGCCCTGCTGTGAAGATGTGACTCCAAGATGGCACATTCGGATAATGGGGAGTTGTCACCCTGCCTTGTTTAGCTGGTGATAGAAGGTCCAATTGTTTAGCCTTGTGCGATACCAAGACTTTGAATGGGAAACCACCAAAGGCAACTGCAAACAATCAAAACCACACAAAGGTTTAAAAAAAAAAAAGGAAACAAAAGGCTGTTTTCAGTATAAGACAGAGGAGAGGGATGCATTCTGGATCCATTCACTGGGAAAAACTTTTGTGGAGCAAGGATGTTTTCATGAATGTTTGGACCCTGGTTCTTGGGAAACAAGCCAACTCTGCAATAGGCTGAACTTTGTGAGGAAAACCTACTCCATTAGACAGGTACAGTAACTATTAAAACTGTTGACCCAAGTTCTCATTTTGTGACCAGGTTCACATTACAGCCATTTGTTCCCACCATTCTCTCTTGTTTCTAATTAAATCTTTAGTTTTTCTTAAATAAATTTATTTTAAAGTGCTCACAAGTGCTGTGTGGTTTAAGGTAAAGCTAGTAAACTGGGGTGCACTCCCCCTTCGGGAGCAAAGGATCTGGGATTTCTATGAGTAGCCAGTTTCTGGGGCTGGATATCACAGGGGAATGATTCAAAGGGACTCGGGGATTGGGGTGCCCCTATTGTTAACCTGAAGTTAGGGCTGGCACAGTCCAGAGGAAACTGCTCGAGCAGCTGAAAGGCTGGTGGTGTTAGGGAGCTGATAATCTGCTGGGCAAAAGCAAGACTCCTTCATTCTGAAAGCAGGGGGTAACAAGGCAACTCACTGTCCCAGGTCCCCTGAGAACTGTCACAGGGGGAGAAGGAAATGGGGAAGCAGATAGCCTCTGGCTTAAGGGAAGAAAGGGGGGCCCTTGTATGAGGGGAAGAGGGTAAGGGGAGGACACAAAGAATCCCTATTGGGGGAAAATTGGGGAATCCCAGGTTGGGAGGAATGGGCATGAACACAGAGCCACTCCCATGGGGGGGAAGGTGGGAAAGTGGGGGATGGGGACAGACCGGAGCCCCTGGCAATGGGGGTAGAATGGGGAACGTGAGCCTAGGAGGCATACAGAACCCCTAGTGGCAGGAGATTGAGGACCCTGGTGTGTGTGTGTGGGGGGAAGGGCAAGATGGTACACAAAGCCACTGTCCTGTGGGCAGACTGGGGGAATGGCAGCAGAGAGGAAACTCGGGGAATGGGGACACACACACAAACTCTGCCACGGTGCGGGAGAACGGGGACTCTGGATTGGGAGACTCTCAGAATATCTGGCAGGAGGAGTTGCTGAAACAGATGGGAATGGGAGCTAACAGGGATGATGAAGGAATGCAAGAAGCCACTGGTGTGGTATGTGCAACAAACCTGGCCTACCAAAACTGTGAAGTGTGAGATCCCTCCCACCCCCACCCATGTGTATATTTGAGATATAAATCATTACAGAACATATGCTGTACATACACTACCAAGAGTGCTGTGCAGGATGTTAACTACATGTGTCTACGGACTTCAACGGGAGCTGTGGAGGTTAATCCTTGTAAACTGCTTTGAAAATGTAAGGGGTAGATATTGTTCTAGTGCATTTATTTTAATTAAGCTGTCAGATAATAAATCAAGCAACACAATATATTATAATTAGGCAAACTTATTTTTAGGTTTTATTAGGTTCAAAAAATCAAATGAAATCACAGAAATATACTGGATTTCTTGGGTTAAAAATACCGGGCCTGTCTTTGCTTGCCTTATGATCATGAGTCAGACAGCAGATTTTACTAAACAGCCAATTTTATTTAAAAGTAGATCTGATTGGGAATTTTCTGATGAAAACTTTAATCTGAAAATGCTGTTTCGTTTAAACAAGAACTGTTCATGGGCACCTGTTTGCAGAAATATATCTGATTTGATGAAACTTTCATCTAGAAAGTTTTCTCAGGTCCAGGATGGAATTTCTGGTTAAAATGAGAGAGACACCCACCCCAGAATAGTCAATCACCATGGATGTGGGATCCAGGTTCAAGTCTCTAATTAACGGCAGGAACTTGAGCATCTGCCACACCCCACGAGTGCCCTAACCACCAAACTAGCGGCTCTCTCAGTCTCTTCTAGCAGAGTGGTCCAGCATTCACTGAGCCGGAGAGAATGACACTGTATCCTGGTGGTTAGGGCTATATAGCTAGAGCAGAGACTTGAACTTTGGTCTCCCTAGTCCCACGTAAGTGCCTTAACCACTGGGCAATTGGCTATTCTAGAGTGTCTCTCTCATTTTTCAGGGAAATTTCACCCCAAAATAGAATGAGACACTTTTTGGAATCTCAAAATTTTTGGTGGGATGGGAAAACCATTTCCCACATAGCTCTATTTAGGAGTCAGTATTTTCCATGGGGCTAAAAAATTAAATGCATTCCTACATCAAACAAGTTCACATGCATCATCAGTTGAATCTCCCATGCATGTTTCATCATGCTGCCTCTTTTGAAAGCTATGCTAATTTTTGAACAATTTACTTACAGATCAGGATCTCAAGCAGCTCCTTTGTTTTTGTGGTGGTGGTGAAGCTACTACTCAGTACACCGTTGGAAGCCTTTTTGTTTGGAATCCAACACATAGCATTGAAAACTGAGTCAGTGATAACAGCATCAAACAGACAAGGTCATGTTGAAGGTGGCCATGTGCAGAATTTTAGAATTATAAAACAAGGGGGGTTAATCCTAATCAAAGGCCAAGGTTCTGGTACATTTATTCCTTGATTATTATTATTTACTATTTGAATTTTGTAGCATCAAGCGGTCCCAGTCAGGAACTGGGCCTCACTCTATTAGCCTCTGTACCACAAGTAATGGAAGGATGATCTCTGCCCTAAAGATTTATATGCAGCTTCCTGCAGAGCAAGGTAGTACTTTAGATGACAAAGAGTATCAAAATCTGTCCCTAAGAAATTTGAATTTGGAGAGAGGATTATTTTAAAAGGGTTGGGGGATAATGCTAAAAACAGAGCTCTAAATGTAATTTAAAATATACAGTTTAAACATTGCTTACAAGTAAGTAACAGCACTGTACAGACAGGTGGTGTTTGAACACCACCCACAATCAATTATGAGACTATCATAAGCAAATGTAAAATTAAATGAGGACTATGAAAAAAGTGACATTTAAAAAGAGCATACATAAAAAGCAAGGAGAGCCTAGCTTGTGTTCAGCAATACTAGATTAGAAAAAAAAATATCAAGAAGGTGGTACTGTTAGACTCCAAGCAATGAATAATATAGGGAAGTGTAATCACCATGCATTTCGTCAAGGTCTTTGACTTCACATGCTTATTCTTGCAATACATATGGGAACAAATAAAAAGCTTAAACTTTATGCTCAAAGTAGTTAATTAAGTTTAGAATTATTTGTGATCAGTTTCCTTGTCTAGACAGTAAAAAAAAAAAGTCTCTGTGAGAACAACTGGAAACACATTTATTTATGCTCATATTGATGAATTCATGTGGAGCTGCCAGTTCAGTTTTATACCTTTAGGTACAGATGGCAGAACTGTTTATTGTGATTCAAAAATCTATGGGTTTTAGACTTGTGATTCCAAGGAGGGAGCTGTTAGCAGAAAAGTAGAATTAATAGATTTTCCTTAAGGCTTGAAAGTACAGGTTTGTTTTTTTAACAACTAAAGATCTTCAAATTCACAGGCAAATTTACCCTAAAGGTTGGTACAAATATGTAGCATTTCTGGACAACTCATCCAAGATCAGTGCATCAAATGTACATAATGTAAATGTCTATATGCAATAAAATACAGTGAGTTTCAACATGTGAATCTGGATAACAATTGGATGCACAAGCCATAAAGAAAGAAGATGATTCATGAAGCATAGCTGCAGATTTGTTAAGCTCTGTGTTGCTAAGCAATAGAACACCTATAGCATATGGGAATTACATCATTCACAGGGAAATTTGGATACTACAACAGAATTATATAATGTGATTAAAAAAGCCACCATCATTATCAACAGCTGTTATTCAAAGCCCACTGTGGAGTCCTGATAACAAATAAGAAGTTCTTTCCATCTGACTAACTTTTGGGGCAAGGAACACACTAATGCAGAATAGAAAATCATAGATAGAAGAGACATATTGGACCATATAGTTTACTATGTATAGTTTACAACAGTGCAGGATTGCTCCCTGCAGCCTGATTATGGATGGTAATGAAGTAGTATATTCTATTGGCATAGGAGGAGGATCTAACTATTCTACAGAGTAATAACAGAGCACTGAGTGAAATATGTTATAATATTTAAATAATTTTAATCTACAACTGCAATCATTCCCCCATGTTACTATCTTAACACTGCCAAGGTGAAACCCTCCTGTCACAAGATGGCAACAGGGATATGTTGTGCTTTAGTGAGGAGGAAGAAGAAGCAGAAACAGGGAAATGAACTTGTAAGCAAGGAAGTGAATCAGACTGGGGAGCCTACGGAGGAAAGAGGAGAAACAAACTTGGTTAAAAGTTTTTGTGTGAACAGGACCATTGGGGTTAGGACAATGAAAAGCAAAGAAAACCTCTGGGCCAGATGTTCAGCTAATGTAAGAAAGTGTGACTTCAGTGTAGCTAGGCTGATTTACATTAGCTGGGGATCTGGTCCCAGAAAGCTGAAGGAAAGGAAGAGAGGGAAAAATATCGGGGATAAATATGAAAAAATATGGATACCTTGAGGAGAGGAAAGATAGACTCTTCAGGACCTCTTGTCTCTGAAAGCAAGAAAAATAGAAGAAGGATGTCTAAGGCCATGAGAAGAAAGAAATATGGGATAGCTAAAAAACATGTAGAATTGGAAGATAAATATAAGGGAAGAGACAAAACAGAAACAAGGTGCAGAACAGAAGGTGAGAAAAGAGACTCAAAATGGAGAATCAGAGAGAACAAAGAACAAGAGAAAATGAAAGTGGGAAAAGGGGAAGAAATATAAATACATTTTCAAGGCTAACTCATTTTATTTCCTATTTAAGTTCCTATCTTTTTTGTACATGCTTTTCAGAAAAGGAGATCAGAAAGAAAAAGTATTGATTGTGGTTCAGAGAGTAGGGAAATGAATAATCTTCAGGCTAATCATGGCCATCGGGAAAAGAAGAGCAACCAAGCACTTTAATATTCCAGTGGGAACATTGTCATCTGTATGTTTTTGTTCCAGAGAAATGTGCTGCTAAATGACATAAAACAATCATGAGTTAAATTTCTCCGAATATTCATGACTACACTCCTGGGTGCATGACATTATTGTTACGCTAGACAGACTGATCTTATCAGGTCTGAGCATCAGTTATTCTCCCTTTCATTACTGAAAGGTGAGAAAACTCCTTTGTGATCAGGACCTTTAGTTATCAGGCATCTTGCAGCTGAGATCATTTACAGAAAAGGAAAAAAAACAGACCTATGGTTCTGTACAAAATACACTATATGATAAAAATCTTCTTTTGATTAATATTTTACACACACTGTCTCATGAACTGAAATGAGAGAACTCTTTCTCAATGCTGTTTATGACACGAAAGAAGGATTATGGAACAAGCACTGCATGTCTATTTATAAACACACACATACGCACAACTTATGTTATGCACCAATGAGAAACTGCATTTATATGCACGTTTGGAGCCATGACTGCATTGCACCTACTAATAAATATATCCCACCACCACCGCCCCACTCTCCCCCACCAATTACTTAAGGCTCCATACACACAAAAACTTTTGACCAAGTTTGTAACCAGTTGCTGGCACGTTTGACTGTAAAGGTGTTTTGTATCCATATGTGACATGATTAAAATGCAGTAAAATGGCAGCTAATGGTATTTTGCACCAGCCAGAGGCCTACACTCTCACATGGTTGTCTTTCTGTAATCAGTTCAAACTCACTGTTATTTTTTCCAGCTTAAACGGGACTACGCCTGTGTAACTAGTTGTGCCAGTCCTTCCTCCTAACTCTGTGCAGCATACCAAAGTGCATGATTGAATATACAGCGGTTGCTGCTTTGTGTATATGCCCTCTACTACAGCTGAGACAGTAATGGATAGCTCCCTAGATTCGCCAGAACTTACTTATACAGACAGTGTGATAGCTGAAAACTGAACTTGTTACTTGTCAAGTTAATGGTCACATCTTAGCAGTTTCAAAATCTTCCAGACAAAACTTTTATATCACATCAACCATCATTGACTTTACACCTCCCCATGTATATATTATAAATACATACATGTAAATATATCTGCATATAACGTACAGACATATTGACAGAGAGAATATAACTATCATTAAAATGCACTCACCATTTGCAAAACATCAGAAGAAACCATCTGCATGCAGCACATTGCAGTTGCCAAAGCACAGACAATTGTGGAGATGATATTGAGAGCACACACGCTGAACAACAGATCCTGTGAAAAGACACACAGCAGAATGTCACTTCTTATCTTGGTGATATAGATGACAGGATTGCAAATATTTTTAGCAGATATGATAATAAATGCTGTCAATTGTTATCTATTTGATATAATCTTAATTAGCTTTGTACAATTCACTCAGCATGTAACCCATTCTCTTATCCCAAACACACACTTAAAAAACAAAAAATAAAACTATATCCACAGAGATATCTGAGGACTAAAAATGTTTTTTTAAATGTTTCTGGATCTACACTCCACTGATGTTACACAAACTACTACAGCTTTTCTTGGGTACAAAATCCAACACATAACTGTTGCTAGAAAGAGACTATGAGTCTGACTTCTAATTTTTAGAAATACGCTGGCCAGTTTAATTGCTTTCAGTATTTTAAACATACAAGTTAGAACTTTATTTGCTTTTAAAAATGTCAGCAGAAAAACTGGTGAGGAATAAAGAGTTGTACACTCTTATTCCAGATAGTTTGCACCTCTGGAATAGCATGAGGGAAACCAAGAAAGATGGCAAAAGATGAAATTAGTCCATCTAGGTCTGCTACCTTGTGTTGAGTTAGTAGCTGTATTTAAAAGGAAAAAAACAGAATTAAATAATATATTGCCCAGATTTAAATACTTGAAATTAAAATAGCAGCATTTTGCCCAACACATTTACAATTTTTAAAATATATCCATTTCTTAGAGCAACCTCTTTTGCATTTAGTGCATCTAACACTGTAGAAAGATAACTGTGATTTACAATATCAACACAAAATTAATAAGCTAATATACTTTCTCCATATTTATTAATTGTGCAGTTGCTGCCCAGCTGATATACCTATTGGGTTATATTGTTGCAAGCACAGTGATGCTTGTAAGGAACTGAATGGCCAGGAGGTGAAAGTGGTTCACAGCGGATATTTGGAAAAAACCCTGTTAAATAGGGCACAATAGAACTTAATGGGTAAAGAACATTCTGGAAAATCTAAGTCTTTATCTTTAAAACTATGACATTTCTGTCCCTTCTAATAGCTAAATAACTTACATGCTGTAAACCAATGTACTGCTATCTTGTTGCTGAAGCAAGTCAGAAACAAAAGTACCAACAGATGCAAATTTATCCTTGCCATCTTAATTACATACTCCCCAAGTGACCAGCATTTCAAAATGGAAACCTGCCAACACCAGGGGGAAGCACACTAAATCCAGCAAATAGGTCAGCAAGTTCCAGTCACTTAACAGATACACTGAGCCGGATCTGTTCTTGCAGCTCTGGCTCAGCTGATAGCTTTGTACAATTCACTCAGCATGTAACCCATTCTCTTATCCCAAACACACACTTAAAAAACAAAAAATAAAACTATATCCACAGAGATATCTGAGGACTAAAAATGTTTTTTTAAATGTTTCTGGATCTACACTCCACTGATGTTACACAAACTACTACAGCTTTTCTTGGGTACAAAATCCAACACATAACTGTTGCTAGAAAGAGACTATGAGTCTGACTTCTAATTTTTAGAAATACGCTGGCCAGTTTAATTGCTTTCAGTATTTTAAACATACAAGTTAGAACTTTATTTGCTTTTAAAAATGTCAGCAGAAAAACTGGTGAGGAATAAAGAGTTGTACACTCTTATTCCAGATAGTTTGCACCTCTGGAATAGCATGAGGGAAACCAAGAAAGATGGCAAAAGATGAAATTAGTCCATCTAGGTCTGCTACCTTGTGTTGAGTTAGTAGCTGTATTTAAAAGGAAAAAAACAGAATTAAATAATATATTGCCCAGATTTAAATACTTGAAATTAAAATAGCAGCATTTTGCCCAACACATTTACAATTTTTAAAATGTATCCATTTCTTAGAGCAAGCTCTTTTGCATTTAGTGCATCTAACACTGTAGAAAGATAACTGTGATTTACAATATCAACACAAAATTAATAAGCTAATATACTTTCTCCATATTTATTAATTGTGCAGTTGCTGCCCAGCTGATATACCTATTGGGTTATATTGTTGCAAGCACAGTGATGCTATGAGAACTGAATGGCCAGGAGGTGAAAGTGGTTCACAGCGGATATTTGGAAAAAACCCTGTTAAATAGGGCACAATAGAACTTAATGGGTAAAGAACATTCTGGAAAATCTAAGTCTTTATCTTTAAAACTATGACATTTCTGTCCCTTCTAATAGCTAAATAACTTACATGCTGTAAACCAATGTACTGCTATCTTGTTGCTGAAGCAAGTCAGAAACAAAAGTACCAACAGATGCAAATTTATCCTTGCCATCTTAATTACATACTCCCCAAGTGACCAGCATTTGAAAATGGAAACCTGCCAACACAGGGGGGAAGCACACTAAATCCAGCAAATAGGTCAGCAAGTTCCAGTCACTTAACAGATACTCTGAGCCGGATCTGTTCTTGCTGCTCTGGCTCAGCTGTTTGATGGCTTCTCAGCCAGCTGGCTGGCACAGGGGAATAATGGATCAATTGGGTCCACAGCAGAAAGGCAGGAGGAGAGCCAGTCTCCCTCCCCCTCCCCATAATATGGAAGTGAAGGAGAACTAGTTCAAGCAAAAGGATGCACTGACAAACATCAAGAGTGTCAGGATACTTTAATGGGGTAAACTGGGGAGGCTCTGCAGATATTCAGCTGGTGAGCAGGTGGCACAAAAACAGAAAGAGAAGGAGAAGAAAAGATTGTGAAAGTCCTGGGCTTCATAGGTGAGCCCAGGTGATGAGCAGGAGAGAGACAGACATATGATTTACAGGGAGAGGAATGTCAATGACCAGGAACAAGAAACTTGGGCCATCAGAGGAGCATATGCAAGTGAAAATCTCGTACACAACAAAATTCTAGAACAGGTTCACCAAAGTAGTCTACATTACAATAATAATAAATATGTCGTTTGTATCCCCTGGCAGAAATATAAACTGTACAGTTCATGGATTCAGAAATCCACACATCACTCACTAAAAAGGATTCTGAAGGAAAACTCAGAATGTGAGGAAGAATGCACAGCAGACTCCAAAGAATACACAAGATAATCATGGAACACTATATTTGACATCATCTTCTCTAAAAACTTACTATTGCTGACTTCCAGTTTAATAATTTCTCTCTCTTTCATTACCCACACAGCAATCTGCTTTCCAACAAAGAAGAGACTCACCATCAGCCAATGGAATGACTTCAGATTTGCACAGGTGAAGATGAGAGCAAAATTTGACCATCTGTGTGCAACAGACTTTCATAATGTACCTGCAGTCATTTGCAGGTGCAACCAATGTCTTGTGGACATCCTCACAACTGAGTGACACCATAAATCAAAGTACTCAGTAAATGCCATCATTTGCACATATAAAAGATTGCCAGTACAAAACTGCCCATACTGGAGCAAAAAGTAGCTCCAGGCTTTGAAAATATGGGCTTGTAAGTCTGGACATGCAATAATAAAAACAGGCAAAAATAATTGTGAAAACTGATGTGATAGAATCAAGATAGTCTCCAAAGTTACTATGTTCCATAGTCCAGGTGGAACCCAAAAATCTTGTTAATTCATATGTGCAGATTAATACCTCCTATGCTCAAGTCACAAATTCAGTAATGAGTAAAGCTAATATTAATCAGAGGTGTTCTAGGACAATTCTGTTTCATGAAAACTTTTGAGATTTCAAAATTTGTTTTCATTCTTCATTGAAAGAAAACCAAAACCTTTAGAATGTTTTTGCTAAAATGGAATGATGTGAAAATATCAATTTTCTAACTGAAACTTGAGCTTTTTGATTCAGAAAGAGTGGATGTGTGTGTGGGTAGCCTGGTCACTAAGGCACTGGCCTGAGATGTGGGAGACCCATAGTCAAGTCCCTACTTGGCCTCATTGAGAGCAGAGTTTTTAATCCTAGATCACTCTAAATCAGGCAGAGCAGGGACTTGAACCTCTGTCTCTCCCACATTTCACACCAGTGGCCTAAGATCCTAATTACTCCCTACCCTCCCAAAACTTAGTTGAAATTGATATGTCTGTGAAACATTTCATTTCAAAGAAATGAAATTTCTTTGAAAGAGTTCCAACAAGGTCTAATAATAACATTGTTCTTTGTCCAACTGTAGGTAAAAATTGAAAAGTCTGCTGTTTCAAAACTGCTTGCTTATTCTGATCCTTTAACACTGTACAAATCTGCAACAGAGAGCAAAAAATAGAGCATGTGTAGGGAGGGAAAATTTCAGTCCCTGTCTGTCTCCCTCCCAAAAGCAAAATTTCAGAAAAGAGGAGGCACAAGGAGCATCTATGAAGAATGTCAAATAATGACTTCTCAATCTGAAGTAGCTCCAAGTCTAAAAGATCAATGTAAAGATATGAATGACAGGTCAAGTCAAATATAGAAAAACACAAATAAGGTTTGCAGAGCACACAGTATGACTTGGATCCTCACAAAGCTCCTACTATAGAATACAGGCACCTGTAAAGAAAGAAATCACCAAACAAGATTTGAACAGTTTGCCCATAAACCCCAAAATCAAACCTGCTGAGCTTTGTACTAAAGGATTTGGTGAAGCAGGAATATTAAAGCAGCAGCAAGAAGCAGACACAATAAATCCCGTACAGGACAACTGTCTTGCTGACTTCTCAAGGCCATGATTCAGTAAAGCACTTAAAACACATGCATAACTAAGTATGTGTTAAAAACCTACTGGGTGAAATTCTGTGCTCTCTCTCTAAAAGAGGTGCAGCACAGAACTTGCAGCCCAGGAGAGGGGGTGGGGGCAGGGTAAGGTGGCTTTAATTTTAAGCCATCTTTGCACCCTTTTGATCTTCAGGGGCCGGAAAAGCCTCCGGCAAAACTTAGACAGCCCTGTATGACTTACAGCAGATTCCTTGGGCTGCTCTAGGGACCACAATACTGCTCAGAATCTCCACAGTGCTGTGCCCCTATCATGCCATTCCAGCCCTTTACACAGCATAAAGGGACTGAAGTGAGGTAAGGATTTCACCCACTGAGTTCAGCACCTGCTTAGGTACTTTGCTCAACTGGGATCTATGACTGCAAGAAACTGTCCTCCTCTCTGAAAAGGTCACCGATAAAGAAGTTACTCACCTTGTGCAGTAACGATGGTTCTTTGAGATGAGTGTCCGTATGGGTGCTCCACAGTAGGTGTGCTTGTGTCCTTGTGCTGCTGATCAGAGAATTTTGGTAGCAGTGTCTGTTAGGCCAGCACATGTGCTGTCTCTCCTTGTGCCCTACCATGAGGCTAGCCAGAACACATGGTCTAACCTCCTCAGTTTCTTCTGTACCACAGTCATTGATAAGAACTCCAAAGTAGAAGGGAGCACCCATACGGACACACATCGTGAAGAACCATCATTACTGCACAAGGTGAGTAATTTTTTCTTGAGTAGTGTCCCTATGATTGTTCCATTGTAGGTGACCCCCAGCAGTACCCCTTCTCGAGGCCTGGGACTTCACAGTCGGGTCAGTTACAGATGACAGTATTGTGGAGCCGAAGATGTCATCAGAGACGGAGTCCCTAGTGATCACATAATGTTTTGCGAAGGTGTGGACTAATGCCCATGTCACTGCTCTACAGATCTCTGAGATTGGGACATTCTTGAAAAAGGCGACGGATGAGGAGATTGACCTTGTGGAGTGCGTACAAATAGTATTCAGAGAGGTCATATTGCTAACTTGGTGACATTGTCTGATACAGTTGGAGACCCACTTGAAAAGCTTTTGGGCCGATATTGCTGAGCCCTTGAATATTTCCCCAAGGAGAGGAAAAAAGTGGGGGACTTCCTTAAGGCCTTTGTTCTGTCCAGGTAGAAGGTTATGGCTCTTCTGATATCTAGGGTATGTGATATAGTCTCTGTTGTCTCGGTAAGGCTTAGGACAGAAGGTTGGAAGATGAATCAACTGGTTCATGTGAAACGGGGAGGTTACTTTAGGAACAAATTTTGGATGTGGTCTTAGCATAACCTTGTCCTGAAAGAATACCATATGGGGGGATGTGCCCTCAGAGACACTATTTCTCCTATTCTCCAGGCCAAAGTAATTGCTAACAGGAAGGCTGTTTTCATTGAGAGGTAAGTAAGCAAACAGATGGCCATAGGTTCGAAGGGAGGCCTGGTCAGTCCTTTTAGTACCAGGTTTAAGTCCCATGCGGGAGTGGGAAGCCAAGTTTGTGGCAAGAGTTTTACTATACCCTTAAGGAACCTTCTGGTAGTTGTGTGACAGAACTGAGTACCCTCCTACTAGATAGTGGAAAGCAGTTATAGCTGCTAGGTGGACTCTAAAAGAGCTTATAAACAGCCCCAATCTTTTTAGGGCCAGTGCACAGTCTAAGTTGTGTGTAAGAATCACAGATGTCCCAACAAATCTCCCCGACATACACCAAATCCGAAATCTGGACCATTTTTGCAGGTAGGTACATTGTGCTGAGGATTTTTCTGCTGTGTAATAATACCTCTTGTGCTTCCGTCAAACAGGAGCTCTGCAGGTGTTTGAGCCAAGAAGGAGCCATACCTTGAGGTGGAGAATTGCTGGGTTGGGACATAGAGTATGCCCTCTGTTCTGTGAGAGGAAATGCGGAATCAGTAGGAAAGAGATCGGTGGGTGCATCGCGAGCTGTGACAGGTAAGGATACCAGGTCTGTCTCGGCCACAAAGGAGTGATCAGAATGACCTGTACTTAATCTCTTTTTATTTCCAGGAGGACCTTTGATAGCAGGGGGAAGGAAGGGAAAGGTGTAAAGGAGATCCCCATCCCAAGGGAGGAGGAGAGCATCACCTAGGGAGTGTTGTCCTATTTCTGGGCTGGAACATTTCTTGTTCTGGGAAGTGGTGAACAAGTCTGTGGCTGGTGTCATCCACTGCCTGAATGGATTGTGAAGTACTACTGGCTCTAGTTCCCATTTGTGGTTGTGTGGGAATTTGCGACTGAGACTCTGCCACTGAGTTCTGCGTACCTGGGAGGTAGGCTGCCGACAGTGTGATGCTGTTGGGAGATGCACCAGTTCCATAGTTTCATCACCTCCGCACAGAGGGAAGGAGACCAGGCTCCCCTTTGTCAATTTATGTAGAACATACAGGCAACGTTGTCTGTTAGGACTTTTGTGTGTGGCCCTTTGATCAGCAGAAGGAAGTAGGCACAGGCAGTCCTGACTGGCCTTAGCTCGAGGAGGTTGATGTGGGGGGGATCTCTCTACAAGTGACCATTTTCAGTTTCTGCTGAGTCAGGCGGAAGTTCCATTTAAGCCAAGGAAAACAGAAGTAAAAGGCAACAGGAAATTTTACTAAGGACTTCAAAATAATTAGTGAGGACCACAAGACTTCACTTTTTTTTTAAAAAAAACAAGCTTATACAAAATATAGTATTAACACATATACCTTAAATATTTTTTAAAAAAATCAACAGAAATAGTTGCTTTAGAGTCAAACATTCACAATCACTTTTTGTAACTCCAAGACTGGACTAGTATGTTATGAGACCCCAATCTAATTTAATTGTTCTAATTTAGTGAAATGTAAAATAAAATTGGTAACAAAAATGAAATAGTTATTTTTTATATTCTTTGAGCTTATTAATTCAAGGTGTTAGAGAAGAGCAACTGGGTTGTTATTGTTAGGTTTGTCTGCCCACCCTTAGACTGTGAGCTCCTTGGAGTACAGATCATCCTTTTTGAATGTTTGGAGAGTAGCTAGCACATACTGGGCACTTCCATAAATAAGTAGATTATGATAATATGCAACAATTATAATTTTACCTTGTAGTTTTAAGAGAGTGCATCATTTAAACAATATACTGAAACTACAATGCCTCATAGGTATTCTACAGTCATACCACGGTAAAATGCACAAGGAGGAGGATTTTTTAAATTTGTAAGATAGGTAAGAGAATTATAAAAGTGTACTGCCTAGGAGAAATGTGCTGGCTAGACTGAAAAACCTGCAACCTGCTTCTACACTCAAAAAGCAGAAAATAATCCTTTTTTCTGTGGTTCACTTGACCTTATTTTACAAGCCCATTATAATTGGATGTGATATCATTGACCATACATCAGGACTGGGATTTTAAGGCAGCATTCTTAGCAGAAAACCTCACTTTAAAAGGTCATTGAGATTTTAAGTAAACATTGTAGTTTTTATTTTCAGTTTCTCTTCTGAGGGAATTGCGGATTGTAAAATGTTTCAGTTTGTTTTTAAATTACTTATTTTTAGTCAAAAGATTCAAACAATGAGATGGTCAGAGAAATCCATGCATTGACTGAAGGTTTGTCTGTCCTTTTATGGCAGGACATAACACCTGAATGCTACTCCTATTTTTCTAATGCTGCTCTTGGGATTCCATATTACTTTTAATGTTGTTATGCAGCATATGCTACAAGAAGTGATTTGTAATGAGCTTCAGAGCAAAGCGTAAAAGACTGAATCAGGAGGTGGCTTTCAGAGTCAGTGACCCAGTAAAGGCTGACTACAATTTTTTCACTAGTCTCCTGTTTGATATTATACAGTGTATGTAAAATGATTACAAAAGCAATCCTCCCCTGAAAATGAATGAAAAATTTCAAGTATTTGTAGGTATATCTTGTTTAAAACATGTTACACACTCTACTTGTAAACAAAAATACAATAAAGAATGCTTAATGTACATAATTAAACATGTTACAATAATTTATAAAGTTAAGTGGTTCAAAACAGATTTGAGAAATGTTCTGTAAATTACATACATAAATAATGTTTTCTCTCTCTCCCTTCAAGCTTGCACATTTAATCACCCGCACATTTTCCACTGTGACTGAAATAAGAACAAAGAGGCTCTTGTTTTGCTCAAGGCATTTACATACACAATACTGTATATAATACAGGCAAAGAACTGTTTGTTTAAAGCATCCCACAAAAACAGAATATAAGCCACCTTCTGTGCTATAAACATAATGCACTTCCTAAAGGAAAAGGCTTCTTTATGCTTAATGAAGTGAATTAGTTTTACACACAAAACATGAAGATATTTGTTTCCCCCTCTTTCAGCTAAAATGTTTGGTTCTGTTCTGTGCAGTTGCACTTTGCACGGCCCACTGCTGTGTTTGCCTATTTAGAATTCTCTTTCCAGGCGTTATAATGATCTCACCTGTGCACTTCTACAGCTTCAGCAGTGACTTTTGAAAGCACACACATCAGCACTGTGCAGAAAGTACTTTCCGTTACGTTCAAAACAGGAGATATGAAACTCCTTTAGAGTTGATCACTAGTCTCATGGTGTTTTACATAATGGGTTTTTAAATGTTTCATCTAAAATGGAATTAAGTCAATTTATCCAATGCACTACTTACTCCTGGAGGAATTCTGCACCACTGTGTATTTATGTCCCTCATAGTTTTCTTTGCTTCCCACAGAAAAATGACTTTGACAGGGAAGCCACAAAGTGGTCATGTGACCCTGCCCCAGCAACATGTTTTAGGTGCCCAGGGCAGCTGGCAGAGAGGTAAATCACTATGGGGCAGTAAGCGGAACTGGGGAAGACCCGTCTGCTGGCTCCTACCCTGAGCCCAGGCTCAGCTGCTAGTCCCGCCTGGGCTGGGGAGGATGAGATTTCCTCTTCCCCTGCATGGCATCCAGAGCCGGGTCAAACCCACCCCCAGATTTCTACCCCAGCTTCAGGAAGCTCTGCAAACTCCCCCTCTTCCTGCACCCATCACTCCTCAACTGCAGGGGAAGGGATCCCTGTAGAGGGAGCTGCTCCCCCATCCACCCAACCCCCGTACATCCAGGCCCCCTCATACCAAGACCCTCCCGTCGAGCCAGAACCTTCCACCCCGCAATGAGCCCCATACCCTCTGCACCCAGATCCCCACTCCACTGAGCCCCACTCCCCAGGCATCTGGTCCCCCCATTGAGGCCCTCACACCGACCCCCCTGCCAAGCTCTATCCCCCCCCGCTGAGCCCCAACCACCTTCACCAGGACCCCCCTTGCAGAGTCCCATTACCTTGACACCCAGAACCCCTCAACAATCCCCTGTGCATCCATATCTCCCACTGAGCCACCTGCACCCAGATTGCCACACATAGGTCCCCCCACACTAAGCCCCTCCACACTTGGATCCTGTCTTGCTGAGCCTGGCTGCCCACACTGGATGCACCTGGCATGGACAGGCAGTTCCCTGTGGTGTTTCTGGGGCAGGCCCGGTCTTTGCGCTGCATCAGGGTTGGGTGCAGCCTCACTGTGAGTCCGTGTCCCAGGAGGGTGGGGGAGCTGCACAGTGATGTGCAGCCAGTGGCCTGTGCTCCCCAGTGCCATGCTGGAGCCTCCACATTTATTTGACAAATACAATTTGCAGAATTTTAAAATACTGTACGCAGAATTTTTACTTTTTTTGGCCCTCTGGAGTAATTACTAAAGCAGACAGCGGCTCACACACTGTGTTTTATTTATCCGCTAAAAGATAAAGAGAAAGGCATACTATAAACCCCAAATTGCTGTTAATAGGGGAAAAGAGAGCCGCAAAATAAATCTTGTACTCACAAATACTTTACTGTGTTTATGAAGATTATTGATGGCTGTGTTCACTTTTCAGCAAACTTCAGGCTAACTCATGTAAAGCAAAGTTCATTCCAGTTATGAAAAGAAATGAAACACAGAAAACATAACAGAGCCTGTACAATTACTACTTCTAAAGAAAAACACAGAAAGGTGCCAGATGACAAAAATTATAAAAGCATGCAAATTCAGAAGCACTAGGGAGTCAGACCTCTAGAGTGTTTTATTCAACCAATAGGTTTTTGTTATTATTGTTGTTGAGTTAAGTAATAATCTAGATGATTCAACTGCCTGCTATTGGCATCTTATAGAGCATGGATTGAAATATCTAATGGATAGCCCAGTTATATCTGGATTTTAGGAATTCTTTCTATAGAAAAAGATAATTATGGATGGCTAAAGCCCATAACAAAGTGCAGAGTCATAAAATTTTGTATTCTCCCCCTCCAAAGAGAGGATGATCACTATAAATGCTATAAATCTATTTTTAGTACAAAGCATTATTTTGTCATAGTTTATATTTTCAAAACTAGAAAGCAGAAGCTCGGGTTACAGAATAAAGAGATGCATATAAAATATGGTACAACAGTGACACTGGTGCCACTAAAAGTACAGGTCATACAGAAAGGTCAAACACCAGTAGAACAAATCTCACATGACTCATTAGCATTTGATTTCTAATATACTATAAGTCACCTTCAACCATGACCCACCCCCTTGGCACATGTAGAGAGGGAAGAAAAAGGTTAAAATTATTCCCTTTCTTCCTCCCTCCCACTCTGCAAACTCCAGGAACAGCACATAACCCAAGAGTTGCTGTCCATTCTGGATTTTTCAGTTGTCTGAGTCTTCCTTGGGAATTATTCTAGGACCTCACAAAAACCAGTGCTTCATTTTTATTCATATCTAACTCCTTTAGAACAATAGCTGATCACTGGAGGAGTAGCTGATTCCAAGTAGCCAAGGGCTTCTGCAAGGTGGGAGGGGTAGTTCAGTAGTTCAAGCATTGGCCTGCTAAACCCAGGGTTGTGAGCTCAATTCCTGAGGGGGCCATTTAAGGATCTAGGGCAAAAATCTGAGGATTGGTCCTGCTTTGAGCAGTGAGTTAGACTAGATGACCTCTTGAGGTCCCTTCCAACCCTGATAGTCGATTGCCTCTTTTTGAATTCTTTTAATGTGACTCAGATTGCTTTCCAGGGTTAAATTAAATGTTTGGGGCAGAAATTATGGCACAAAGCAAGAATATCCATATTTCCAAGGACTCCTTTTTCAGATGCAAAAGGCCCATAACTAAGGAGATGGCCTTTTTGAGTATTGCTATCACTGCAGTTTTGTTCCCAAGTGGGACACAGGATTAGCAGATTTTAAAACGTGGTCCTACATCTAGGAACAAACAACATACTACAGCATGGCAGCCTATCCTGGGAAGTGGTGACTCTGAAAAGGAGTTGAGAGTCATGCTGGCTAATTCATATGAGCTCCCAGTGCTACAAAGTGGCCCAAAAGACTAATGTGATACTTGAATGAATAAATGGGAATATTGAGTAAGTAGATTATATTATCTCTGCAATTGGCATTGGTGTGATTGCTACTGGAATACTGCGTCTAGTTCTGGTGTCCCGGTTTCAAGAACTCAGACATGATTCAGAAATGAGCCCTAAGAATGATTAAAGGATTGGAAAAAACATTCCTTATAGTCACAAACTCAAGAAGATCAATCTATTTAGTTTATCAAAGAGAAGGTTAAGGAGTGATATGATCACAGCCTATAAGAACCTACAGCGGGAACAGAAATTTGATAATAGAGGGCTCCCTACTACAGCAAAGAAAGGTATAAACAAGATTCAATGATTAGAAGTTGAAGTTAGATAAATTTAGACTAGAAACAAGGTGAAAATTTTTAACAGTGAAGATAATTAAGCATTGCAACAGCTTACTAAGAGTTACTGTAGATTCTTCACCAGTGGACATTTTTCTAAAATATGTGCTCTATATAAAACAGGAACTGATTCCACGAAGTCCTACAGCCAGTATTTTACTGGATGTCAGACTTGATAATCACAATGATCCTTTTCTGGTCTGAGAATGCCTAAATCTATGACACTGCATGCTATACAATCGTATTATAGCCACGTTATAACCCCCATTTGGTCTCAGTTATTTTTTGTAAAAGTCAGGGACAGATTGTGGGCTTCTGTGAATTTTTGGCTGTGACCTGTCTTAAAAATAACCATGATAAAATCTTAACCTCACTGATAATTACTAAATACGTAACTGTGGTGAGATCTCTCCATGTCAGTAAGGGAGTCAGCTGTTTTCAAGCAGGCAGTTTGAATGAATGACTTCTGAAAAGGCAGTAGGCCTGACCAGGAGCAGGGAGTCCAAACTGCCTAGTGTTTCTTGCATTCAGGAGGTAAAATGCTAGTCCTAGACCAGAGGCTGCGGCCTGATATGCTTTGGGGCATGCCCAGTCCCTAGACCCCAGTCCAGGTATCTTGGCTGTGTGTGGAGGATCTCTGCAAGTCGTTGGGAATAAGGCTTGTGATCAGGAAGAGGCAGCTAAAGCAATGCCGTAAACAGCCTGATACTGGTACAAGTTTGCCAGGTCTCAAACTGGCTGATAAAACCTTATGCTGTGCTTGTGTTCATCTAGCAGGAGTAGCTCCCAAGCCTTAGGGATGCCACCTCTGTGTGGATCACTGGACCCCTTGCATGTGGTCACACATGGAACCCACAGAATGGAATCTCACATCACAGAAGTGATGTGCACACCTTGTGCAGTCCTCCCAAATCCTACAACCTCCTTACACACTCACCCTCTTTCCCCAGAGCTACATAGATCTACAAAGAAAGGAGCAGGATATTTATTTTTATGAATAATCCTTTAATTGGTTTCCCAAATTTAGACTGTTCCTATAGTTCCTTTATACCATTAACTGCTAACCCCAAGGGATTTCTCTCTCACAGAAGCCTTCCTGTGCTCTCTCCTCCATTACAGTCACAGGCACACTCAGGAGTTTGTAAATTGTTGAAATAAAGCTGCTGCTATACCCTTGAGAGTTCAGAACTTCTTCAAAAGAGTAAGAAATGTTAGTTTCACAGATTTGTGGCCCTATAAAATGTCACAGTTGGAGATATGCAGAGAGGCTGCATAGGAGAAGATCAAAAGTTAAATATAATTCTTCAAAGGAACAGAGACCCTCAGGCAAAGACATTCACAGGGCAACCAATTCCCATAATTCTACCTAATTTTGAAAGTTATATTAGATGAGCTAGATGAAAATGTTTTCTATGTGGAAAAAGGGGTGAGTTTTTTTGTGGGGGAGGGAGCTGGAATTTAACCCATTGTTTTATATTCTTCAAGATTTACCCGAGTTTTAAAATAGCCAAATATTCCCTAGGTCCTTGAGATTCAGATATAAAAAAAGTAAATTTATTAAAATGACCTGAATTTATATAGCACAGTTTCCATATATAGGCAACCTCTCCAAATTCCTAATATCTCACCAATAAGAAGTGACAGCATCTGGAGCAAATACCAAATTCTAAGGAGAATAATCATTTTTATTGATCTGATTCTGTCAAACCATGTTGGGGTAGATACACCCACCTCATTAAGTATTGCCTTGATCTTACAAAAAAGAAAGGGATATTGTACATAAGGTGTGGAGATTATGACCCTGAGATGAGAGTGTGAGCTTTGGCTAACTAAATGGTGCATTACTGTAAGTCTGTGCCCTTGTGTCCCCAGTGGCTCTCTGTTGTCCCTACTAGTAGGCTTTCTATGAAGTGTGTTGTAAAGCCAGCAAACAAGCTGAATCATTCAGCGATGGGAGGCAAATTCAGGATATAGGTCTCAAGGGGAAATATAAAAAAAAGTCATTTGCATAAAATGCTGTATCAAACAGATGGCAAAAATCTTGTTCAGTAATGCTGCCAAAGTGAGAACATAGGTTAGCTGTTGAGTGTATGAAGCAGGGGCGGCTCTAGGATTTGCGCCACCCCAAGCAGGGCGGCATGCCGCGGGGGGCACTCTAGCGGTCGCCGGTCCCGCGGCTCCAGTGGACCACCCGCAGACGTGCCTGCGGATGCTCCACCGGAGCCGCGGGACCAGCGGCCCCTCCGCAGGCACGTCTGCGGGAGGTCTACCGGAGCCGCGGTCCCAGTGGACCTTCCGCAGGCATGCCTGCAGGAGGTCCACCGGAGCCGCCTGCCGCCCTCCCACTGGGACGCCGCCCCAAGCGCGTGCTTAGCGCGCTGGGGTCTGGAGCCGGCCCTGGTATGAAGTGTTTCTAATAAAATCCAAAACACTGAAAAAGAAAAAAAAATTGGTGTTACCGTCAAAACCTAAGAAAAAGTTTGTGCAAACTTTCCATGGGGCTAAACTAGGGCTTATCAACTAATCTGGTGGCTACTGCTACACAGACAGCAAAAAGTGTGCGTCTCCCTGAAACCCACTACCTAGTAAGAGCCTTATTGTTGGTGAATGATATTATCCATGTCTGTGTATAGAACAGACTGCTCTGGGGAAGTTGCATCATATACCCCAAGAAAATGCCAATGGAAAGATTTCAGTGTCTGAAAAAAAATCAACTATAGACGTTCATATATCTACAGTCTAGAGTTGGTAGAAATGTTTTAAACAATTTTTGTCAATAAATGCAGATTTGTTGAAATAAAAAAGTTTCACAAATATTGATTAAAAATTTTAAAAATTCAAAATGAAACAAAAAGTTCAGTTTGAAGTTAAACAAAATGTTCATTTTATTTAGCATTTATTCCATCAAAAATATATAAATTTTCACAACAAAATTTATTTTAATGAATTTGTTTGTGATTTTTCTTTTGACCAGGTCTAGATTGCAGTAGTTATGCGATAGAACTATTAATGATGCGATAGATGAAAAACAGGAGTAGAAGTGGCACTCTTTCTTCTCCATCCCATTTACTCGCCCTCCCAAATGTAAATTTTAAAGTTACAGTGCAAGTCTGATTAAGTTGTAGTATGCATTACTTCCATTTCCAATAGATATCAATAAGTGAAAGTCGTATGGAGTATCTTATTGATAGAATTCACAAGCTTTCCCCCTTGACTTCTTATTTCCTTGATTTTATGGTTTTAGGTGGATGGGATGGGTTCATCCACAACCTTAACTGTCGCTAACCATAGATTTTGTTTGTTCATTGCTGCATGGCTGGTCATGCTGCACACACTGAACCCTAATCTCCCTACAGCTCACCGATAGGAGGAGGCTTTAGCTTACAAATATCAAAATCAGTCATAGATCAGGATTTGGGAGCTGATCTGCAGTATATAAACAAGCACTGCTGCCTATGCAAGCAGAACACATCTAAAAACGTACTACTGTGTCTTTCATTTTTCCACACATTTTCCAGAGTTATGGAAACACAGCCTGGCAGAGCTCCCAAGCTGTGAAGTCGGCCTCTGCTGGAAGCAGTTCCTGCACACAGAATTCTGTGTGGATGACATACAGCCAGATACCTACAAAAGAAGCTAAAATTAGGCTGCTACTTGGAAAGGTTAAATGATTCACAGAAGAGGCTCTGCAAGCTGTGATTTGAAAATCCTCAAGTCCTTTTTGGGATCCCTGACAATTTAAACAGACATAAGTCACATTTTGTGTTGCTGTGTCCTGTCAAGCGCTGCCAACAGTTAATCCAAATCCAATCACACAACAACAATTTCTCTCCAGCAAACTGACAGCTTAATGTTTTGCACTGCCATTCTTTCAGAACTCTAAACCATGACCCTGTAAAGAGATCTAAATTCCTCCTTTGGACATTCTACATGCTGGCTGATCATTCAAAACATGTTTACTACTTCTTTGAAGCAACTGCTTTTAGACTTTAGTTGATGAATGTAAATAGCGTAAACTATAATTTTTGAAAATAACTGTAATTTGCCACTGCATTATTCCTCTGACTACATTTCTCTAAAAATTCATGGAAAAATAAAACGTATGCTATCTCACAAATATTCAAAAAACTCTGCAAAGTTTATATAAAATACACCAAAACTCATTCTTTAAAGGATAGGTTTTCTCCTTTTTTGTGCCCTAATCATCTTCAGCAGACTTATACATGTCTACAGGTGGATCTGCTGAAATATTTTGCATGTCCAAAATAAACATTGACCCCTATTCTCTAAAAGAGTGGCAGTTCCCTTATCTCAAATAAGGATTGACAGACATAATATGGACCAATTTAAAAAAATATATATGCAGTTCTGAGGATATAAACTGCTTAGCAGAATTTTTATTTATTATATGGAGATATACCTATCTCATAGAACTGGAAGGGACCCTGAAAGGCCATTGAGTCCAGCCCCTGCCTTCACTAGCAGGACCAAATGCTGATTTTGCCCCTGATCTCTAATTCCCCCTCAAGGGTTGAATTCACAACCTTGGGTTTAGCAGGCCAATGCTCAAACCACTGAGCTATCTCTCCCCCCATGATTTGGAGTATCATGTTCTGACTTAGGTGCAAACTGTAAACTATTTGAATGGCAAGTGTACTAAACTTGAACATTATGCTTGCCACAGCCACTCTGGAGCTGGTACTGTTACTTTTGCCTGATGATGACATATAGGTTTTGGTTTTTTTATTATAATAACTGACTATAGCAAAAGTATCAGGAAGAGCCTCTTTCATTTTTGTGCCTACAAGGTGTGGGTTTGAAATTGCACCAGCAGTGGTTTGTGCCCACAGTTACTGACACATTAGATATTTAAATACCTATTTTCAGACACCATAGGGTACTTAGACATTTAAGTTACTTAAATTATGCTGGAAAAACTAGAGGCACAGAATTAGAGGCTGGAAATGTGGCCTATGGTCAGTTAGCTTGTCTCTCTATGGAATCTGTAGACACATGCACGCACGTTTAAGGTAATGAACAATCAAAATGGACAAAAACACATAAACTAAAATAAATTGTTGAAATCTATCTTCTAAATTACATACTGTTTATATGAAGTTCATACTTTGAGGGCTTATTTTCAATGGCAGGTTTCTTTTAACAATGCAAATCAGGGAGTTGGAGGACCAAGTACTCAGATTTCCAGCCATAATTCATTTTGCAGGAGTGTCACAGGTACACTCAGCGCTATGGAGCACTCCTCCTGGCTACTCTTTCAATTATCTCCTTCCAGGTCCAATGCTCCCTTCTATCAGTCATTCAAGTGCCCCACAGCCGCTCTCTCTGCACCTCGGGGTGCTCTGTCTTCGTGGCATGGCTATTCCCTCTTGGTGGCTTGGACCTCCAGCCTGGTGACTGTGTTTTTCCCCTTCCAGTGTAACAAACTCCCAAAGGATGAACTTCCCCAGGCAGTCTTCAAATCCATTGCCCCAACTGTGCCACTTCCCCAGCAGCTGGTAGGGGAATCCAGGCCCACTCTCTACTCCAGCTTCCAGTTCAAGTATCAAGGATCAGTGGCCAAGGTCTCCAACATCCCACCTTACTGCTGTTTCCCAGAGCCTTTTTCTACTCTGCCTCTCTCAGGCTTTTGGTCCACCACCCTTCTAGGTAAACCCTTCCTTTAGGGTCTGTATCGCCAGGGTTTCTAGTCTCCTCTTTGGGTTTCCTCATTTTCTTCTTTAATACCCAGACAGTAAAGCAGGCTTTCCACTGCAGCCTTTTTCTGCTGCAAGCTTCCTGGCTTTATATTCGCCCCACCTATTCCTTCTCAGCAGGGCTCCATCGCCATTCAGGGATTACTTAGGGTATGTCTACACTACAAGAGTAGTTCGATTCAACTTAACTCGAATTTGTGGAATCGACCTTACAAAGTCGAATTTGTGTATCCACACTAAGGACACTAATTCGACTTTGTGAGTCCACACTAACGGGGCAAGCGTCGACACTGGAAGCGGTGCACTGTGGGCAGCTATCCCACAGTTCCCACAGTCCCCGCTGCCCATTGGAATTCTGGGTAGAGCCCCCAATGCCTGCTGGGGGAAAAAATGTGTCGAGGGTGGTTTTGGGTAACTGTCATCATTCTTCCGTCACTCCCGCCCTCCCTCCCTGAAAGCGCCGGCGGGAAATCTGTTCGCGCAATTTTCTGGTCAGTGACAGCGCGGACGCCACAGCACTGCAAGCATGGAGCCCGCTGCGATCATCGCTGCACTTATGGCCGTTGTCAACTCCTCGCACCTTATCGTCCACCTCTTCTACAGTTAGCTGCTGAGAAATCGGGCGAGGAGGCTCCGGCAGCACGGTGAGGACATGAAGTGTCAGAGTGGCACAGACCTCTCAGAAAGCACGGGATCCCGCGCCGTGGTGATCATGGTGGCAATGGGTCACGTTCATGCTGTGGAACGGTGATTCTGGGCCCGGGAAACAAGCACGGACTGGTGGGACCGCATAGTGCTGCAGGTCTGGGATGAATCACAGTGGCTGCGAAACTTTTGCATGCGTAAGGGCACTTTCCTTGAACTGTGTGACTTGCTGTCCCCTGCCCTGAAGCGCAAGGACACCCGGATGCGAGCAGCCCTGAGTGTGCAGAAGCGAGTGGCCATAGCCATCTGGAAACTTGCAACGCCAGACAGCTACTGGTCAGTAGCAAACCACTTTGGCGTGGGCAAATCTACCGTGGGGGTTGCTGTGATGCAAGTAGCCCACGCAATCGTTGAGCTACTGCTCTCAAAGGTAGTGACCCTGGGAAACGTCCAGGTCATCATAGATGGCTTCGCCGCGATGGGATTCCCAAACTGCGGTGGGGCTATAGATGGAACTCACATCCCTATCCTGGGACCGGCCCACCAGGCCAGCCAGTATATTAACAGAAAGGGCTACTTTTCAATGGTGCTGCAAGCACTGGTGGACCATAGGGGACGCTTTACCAACATCAACGTCGGGTGGCCGGGCAAGGTTCATGACGCGCGTGTTTTTAGGAACTCTGGTCTGTTTAGGCACCTGCAGGAAGGTAGTTTCTTCCCGGACCACAAAATAACTGTTGGGGATGTGGAGATGCCTACAGTGATCCTCGGGGACCCAGCCTACCCGCTAATGCCCTGGCTCATGAAGCCCTATACAGGCGCCCTGGACAGTGACGAAGAACTCTTCAACTACCGACTGAGCAAGTGCAGAATGGTGGTGGAGTGTGCTTTTGGACGTCTCAAGGGGAGATGGCGAAGTTTACTGACTCGCTCAGATCTCAACGAAACCAATATCCCCATTGTTATTGCAGCTTGCTGTGTGCTCCACAATCTCTGTGAGAGCAAGGGGGAGACCTTTATGGCGGGATGGGAGGTTGAGGCAAATTGCCTGGCTGCTGATTACGCTCAGCCAGACACCCGTGCGATTAGAAGAGCCCAGCGGGAAGCGCTGTGCATCCGGGAGGCTTTGAAAGCTAGGTTCCTCAGCGAGCAGCGTGACCTGTGACTATTCAGTTTCTTTACAGAGAAGCTGAACCTGCCCCTGTTTCTTTACCCAGTTACTGTTGACTATCCTCTGCAGTTACATACCCCGTTCACCCCGTTTCCCCCCTTCCAACACACGTGTAAAAATAAAATACATGTTCCATTGTTACTTAACAAAGGTTTCTTTATTAATGACTTTGCGTTAAAGGGTTGAAACTGGGATGCAGACTGTGCTGGGTAGGGTGTGCAGTGATGTAAAGACCGCCTCTAAACTCGAGGAATGACAGGCTCCTGCTCCTAGAGCGGTCTGCAGTGCTGGACTGGTTGTTTCAACGGAGCCTGCCATCCCTCCTTTTTGGGACTCTGTGTGTGGGCGCTATGTGACCTTGTTGCGGGGGAGGACGGTTACAGATTCCCCTGCTGCGTGGCTCTGTGGTCCAGGACAAGGACCACTGCATAAGATCTGTAACCGCCCTCCCCCGCTACAAAGTCACGTACCCCCCCCACCCACACAGAACATGGAAACCACCTCCCATACCGACCAGGGTGCCTACTGACTGCACTGTGTGTGTGACCTGCTGCTGATCCTGCCCCCGTGTCTGTACCCTGGTAAAGGTGACTGTCCTATGCAAGTACCAACCCCCTTCTCCCCCCCTTCAAACACAGTCTTCTGTACAAAAACATGACGGAAACAGTAATTAACAGCAAAGTATTTTTAATAATCAACTAGACAGTTAGGGGATGAAACTGGGATTGGGGCTTGGGTGAGTCAGGAAGGGAAGGACTTCTCAAAATTTAGGGAATGAGAGCTTTTGGGTAATTGAGCACTCTGCTGGGGTGGAGTGACAGTTTTCACGGCCCCTGGCGCCCCTCCTTCTTGTTATTTTGGGTGTGGGGGGGTATGGGACTTTGTGGCGGGGGAGGGCGGTTGCAGATACACTGCAGGGGGGCTCTGTCCTCCTGCCTGCGGTCCTGCAGAACATCCACAAGGCGCCGTAGCATGTCCGTTTGCTCCCTCATTAGTCCAAGCAGCGTTTGAGTCGCCTGCTTGTCTTCCTCACGCCACCTCTCCTCCCGTTCGCTCTGTGAACGCTGGTACTGAGAGAGGTTCTCCCTCCACTGGCTCTGCTGGGCTGCCTCGGCTCGGGAGCAGCCCATAAGTTCAGCAAACATCTCGTCCCGTGTCTTTTTCTTTCGCCGCCTAATCTGCGCCAGCCTCTGTGAGGGGGATGCTGGGGTAGGTCTGGAGACAGTCGAAGCTGTGTGATGGGAAAAAGGGAGTGAATTCCTTGCAAAGATACATTTTTGCGAACAATGAACACAGTCTAGTCTGTCTCTGTGAACAAGACCATGCACAGCACCTATCTCATGCGCACTCAGGACAAGTTCGAATTTTCGGCCTTCGCTTTCATTGCCTGGGGTCTTGCACTGGAGATCAGACAAGCGGGGCAGGACAGCAGAATCTGTGTAGCAGCCAGGCATGGTAAGCCATAGACTTTAGGCTGCTTAAAACTTAATGTATAGCAGTGCCCTCCTGCTGCAGGCAAACCGGAAAGCATAAACTCTGCCCCTGTTCCACCCCCTCGCGGCTGTCCCCGGGAAAGATCCTTGTATGCTGCCCCTCTGCAGGCTCCACCATGTGGCTGTAAACCGATGCTTATTGTTATGCAAAGGAAAAGTGAAGCATTCCCAATACTAACATTACACTAATTCCCCTAATTAGATGCAGGAGTCACCAAGCGAGATCACCCTGAGGAGGATCACTGAGAGAGATAGAGAGCGCATGCTGCGTGAAAGCCAGCACAACCCAGGGGCCTATGCTGCCATGCTTGTGGAGGCAATGCTCCCAGAGTACCTGATGATAGCCTGGCGCGGAACAGTGTGCTACCACGGAGCACCCAATAAGGCAGCTCTCCCCAGGAACCTCATGCAGAGGCTTTTCGATTACCTCCAGGAGAGCTTCGTGGAAATCTCCCAAGAGGATTTCTGTTCTATCCCCATATGTATTGACCTTCTTTTCACAGTTTATATTCCTGTTCTTTAAAAAATAAATGTTTACATGTTTATAGCACTTACCGACTGATCCTTCCCCTGATTCAGAGTTCGGGTTAACGGCCGGGGAGGGTTGGTAGGGGATCTCTGTGAGGGTGATGAAGAGATCCTGGCTGTCGGGGAAATCAGCATTGTAAGCGCTGTCGCCTGCTTCGTCCTCCACAAACCCTTCCTCATCTTCCCCATCCGCGAACATCACCGAGGAACTGTCCGTCGACACTATCCCATCGTCAGAGTCCACGGTCACTGGTGGGGCAGTGGTGGCAGACCCACCGAGAATGGCATGCAGTGCCTCGTAGAAGCGGCATGTCTGGGGCTGGGATCCGGAGCGTCCGTTGGCCGCTTTGATTTTTTGGTAGCCTTGTCTCAGGTCCTTGATTTTCACGCGGCACTGCGTTGTATCCCGGCTGTATCCTCTGTCTGTCACGGCTTTGGAGATCTTATCGTAGGTCTTTGCATTCCGTTTTTTGGAGCGCAGCTCCGAAAGCACAGACTCATCGCCCCACACAGCGATCAGATCCAAGACTTCCCGGTCAGTCCATGCTGGGGCCCTCTTTCTACTCTGAGATTGCATGGACTCCTCTGCTGGAGAGCTCTGCATCGCTGCCGGTGCTGTTGAGCTCGCCCCGATGTCCAAACAGGAAATGAGATTCAAACTGGCCAGACAGGAAAAGGAATTCAAATTTCCCCAGGGCTTTTCCTGTGTGGCTGGTCAGAACATCCAAGCTCGGACTGCTGTCCAGAGCATCAACAGAGTGGTGCACTGTGGGATAGCTCCTGGAGCTACTAAGGTCAATTTCCGTCCACACATAGGCTAATTCGACATAGCCATGTCGAATTTAGCGCTACTCCCCTTGTCGGGGAGGAGTACAGAATTCGAACTAAAGAGCCCTCTAGGTCGAACTAATTAGCTTCCTGGTGTGGACGGGTGCACGGTTAAGTCGAATTAACGCTGCTAAATTTGACAAACTCCTAGCGTAGACCAGGCCTTAGGTGACCTAATTTCACTCAGCAGAGCCTATCCAGTAAATTGGCTCCTTCTCAGCCTCAGTAACTCCATCTAGGCTAGTATGGGGGTGAACACCCCATCACAAGGAGCAAAAATGCAAGTGTAAAGTTTGAGGGCACAATCTAGGAAGATGGGCCTCAGACCGGGCCGGCTCCAAGCACCAGCTCAGCAAGCAGGTGCTTGGGGCGGCCAAGGGGAAGGGGCGGCATGTCGGGCTCTTTGGCGGCAATTCGGCGGTGGGTCCCTCGGTCCCTCTCTGAGGGAAGGACCTGCTGCCAAATTGCCGCTGAAGAAGAAAGAGGCGCGGTGGAGCTGCCACCGATGGGGACTTTTTTTTTCTCGCTGCTTGGGGCGGCAAAAACCCTGGAGCTGGCCCTGGCCTCAGAACATCTGAAATCGCACTCAAGAAGCACAAAAAGAAATTTAGGAGAAAGAAAGATCATGGAGAAAAAAGAAAGGAGTAAGATGGAAGAGGGAATATAAAGGTTATCCTACAGCAAATTTACTGAATTCCTAAGAAGAGACGGTTACTCACCGTAGTAACTGTTGTTCTTTGAGATGTGTTGCTCCTATCCATTCCAGTCAGGTGTGCGCGCCGCGCGTGCACGGCTCTTCGGAACATTTTTACCCTAGCAACTCCAGCGGGCCGGCTGGCGCCCCCTGGAGTGGCGCCACTATGGCGCCTGTTATATACCCCAGCCGGCCCGTCCGCTCCTCAGTTCCTTCTTGCCGGCTACTCCGACAGTGGGGAAGGAGGGCGGGTCTGGAATGGATAGGAGCAACACATCTCGAAGAACAACAGTTACTACGGTGAGTAACCATCTCTTCTTCTTCAAGTGATTGCTCCTATGCATTCCAGTCAGGTGATTCCCAAGCCTTACCTAGGCAGTGGAGTCGGAGTGAGACGTGGCGGAGTGTAATACTGCGGAGCCGAAGGCTGCATCGTCTCTTGATTGCTGCACCAATGCGTAGTGGGAGGCGAAGTTGTGGACAGAAGACCAGGTAGCCGCTCTATAGATGTCCTGGATGGGGACATGGGCCAGGAAGGCGGCCGACGAGGCGTGCGCTCTCGTCGAGTGAGCAGTGAGGCGGCATGGTGGCACGCGAGCAAGCTCGTAGCATGTCCGAATACATGCCTTAACCCATGAGGAAATTCGCTGCGAGGAGACCGGCTCGCCCCTCATGCGGTCGGCGACTGCTATAAACAGCTGGGTCGAACGTCGGAAGGGCTTCGTCCGCTCAATGTAAAAGGCAAGCGCCCTGCGGACGTCCAGCGTGTGAAGCTGTTGCTCACGAGGTGAGGCATGCGGCTTCGGGAAGAAGACCGGGAGGAAGATCTCCTGGTTGAGGTGGAAGGCCGACACCACCTTAGGGAGGAAGGCCGGGTGTGGTCGAAGCTGCACCTTGTCTCCATGGAAGACAGTGTATGGTGGACCAACCGTTAGAGCACGGAGCTCAGAGACTCGTCTCGCTGATGTAATTGCGACGAGGAAGGCTGTCTTCCAGGAGAGGTAAAGCAGAGAGCACGTGGCTAGAGGCTTGAAGGGCGGTCCCATAAGCTTGGCCAGAACGAGGTTCAAATCCCAGGTCGGGGCAGGACGCCGCACAGGCGGGTACAAGTGGTCCAGGCCTTTAAGGAAGCGGGAAACCATCTGGTTGGAGAAGACGGACTGACCTCCCGTAGATGGACGAAAGGCGGACACTGCTGCCAGGTGTACCCTCAAGGAGGCGACCGCCAGACCTTGCTCCTTAAGGTACCAGAGGTAGTCCAGGATGGTAGGGACAGGGACTACGAAGGGATTGAGGCCTTGTTGGTCACACCAGAGCGCGAATCGCTTCCATTTCGCAAGGTAGGTGGAGCGAGTGGAAGGCTTTCTACTCTCTAGCAGGACTTGCTGTACCACCGCCGAACAGTCCCTCTCCGCGTGGGTCAACCATGCAGGTACCAAGCTGTAAGATGGAGGGACTGCAGGTCCGGGTGGCGGAGTCTGCCGAAGTCCTGCGTGATGAAGTCCGGCCATAACGGAAGGGGGATGGGATCCCGCATGGAGAGCTCGAGCAGCAGGGTGTACCAGTGCTGCCTTGGCCAGGCCGGAGCTACGAGTATGACGTGGGCTCTGTCCCTCCGAAGCTTCTGTAGCACTCGGTGCATGAGCGGGAACGGAGGGAAGGCGTAGAGGAGGTGATCCTTCCAGGAGTAAAGGAAGGCGTCCGACAGGGAGCCTGGCGAGTGACCCCGGAACGAGCAAAACAGGTGGCACTTCCTGTTCTCCTTGGAGGCAAATAGGTCTATTTGGGGAAACCCCCACCTCTGGAAGATTGTGTGCACGACATCTGGACGGAGGGACCACTCGTGGGAGAGGAACGACCTGCTGAGATGGTCGGCCAGCGTGTTCTGCACTCCCGGAAGAAAGGACGCTTCCAGGTGAATTGAGTGGGTCACGCAGAAGTCCCACAGGAGCAGCGCTTCCTTGCAGAGGAGGGAGGAGCGGGCTCCGCCCTGCTTGTTCACGTAGAACATCGCTGTCATGTTGTCCATGAACACTGTCACGCAGGCGGGTGCGGAAGGTGTGACACGCCAAACGGATCGCTCACAGCTCGCGGATGTTGATGTGCAGAGCGAGCTCTTGGGGTGACCAAAGACCTTGGGTGTGAAGGTCGCCCAGGTGAGCCCCCCAGCCGAGCGCCGAGGCATCCGTGGTCAGAGTGGCGGATGGGCGAGGAGGGTGAAACGGGACTCCCGCACACACGACGTCTGGGTCTAGCCACCAGCTGAGGGACTCGAGCGTTGGCTTGGTGACCATGACCACCATGTCGACAGGGTCTCGATGCGGGCGGTACACCGACGCTAGCCAGGACTGGAACGGGCGAAGGTGGAGCCGCGCGTACGCGGTGACATACGTACAGGATGCCATGCGGCCCAGGAGGCGGAGGCAGGATTGCACCGTTGCGGTAGGAAAGGTGACGAGGTCTCGAATGACGGAGACCAGTGTCTGGTGCCGAGATCGCGGTCGGCAGGCCCTGGCCAACTTGGAGTCGAGAACCGCTCCAATGAACTCCACCCGCTGCGACGGAATTAAGGAGGACTTCTCGGCATTGATGAGAAGACCGAGCCGTTGAAATAGAGACAGGATTTCTGTCATCTGGTCCATTACCAGCCGCCGAGACGTTCCGCGAACCAGCCAGTCGTCGAGATACGGGTAGACGTGTATATGACGACGGCGGAGGGCTGCGGCAACCACTGCCATGCACTTGGTAAACACCCTCGGTGCGGTGGATAGGCCGAATGGTAACACTGCAAACTGGTAGTGGGCGTTGTTGACCACAAACCGGAGGTAACGTCGATGGGGAGGATAGATCGCGACATGGAAGTAGGCGTCCTTCATGTCGAGGGCGGCAAACCAGTCTCCCGGATCCAGAGAGGGAATGATGGTCCCCAGGGTGACCATGCGAAACTTGGGCTTGAGCAGATACTTGTTCAGCTCTTGAAGGTCCAGAATAGGACGTAGCCCTCCTTTGGGGATGAGAAAAGATCGGGAATAGAATCCCCTGCCCCGCCTGTCTTGAGGCACTGCCTCTATGGCACCCATGCTCAACAGAGTCTGGACCTCTTGTAAGAGGAGTTGCTCGTGAGAGGGGTCCCTGAAGAGGGACAGGGAGGGTGGGTGGGAAGGGGGGGCGAAACAAACTGAAGGCGGTATCCCAACTGGACTGTTTGAAGCACCCAGTTGTCCGTTGTTATTTGGGACCACGCCGAAAAGAAATGGGAAAGGTGGTTGTAAAACAAAAGGGTAGGATCCGGTAGGAAGAGTGATGGGCCATCCTCGGGCGTCCCATCAAAAGGCCTGTTTGGACCCTTGAGGGGCCTTGGAAGGGGCCTGGGCCTGGTTGCGTCTGTTGCCGGATGGTCAACGGCGATTTAGGCCAGGCCGCCTGCTGTTGTAGGGACGGTGCCGTGGCTGAGTGAAAGGCCGGGAGGGTTGCTGCCTGAAGGACCTGCGCTGTGTTGCCGGTGTATGCATCCCGAGAGTGCGGATGGCTATGCGACCGTCCTTCAGGGTCTGGATCCGGGAATCAGTTTTTTCCGAGAACAGACCCTGAGTATCAAAAGGCAGGTCCTGCAGCGTGTACTGCACCTCCGGTGGTAGGGTGGAGGACTGCAGCCAGGAGATGCGCCTCATAGTCACTCCTGAGGCCAGGGTCCTTGCTCCCGAGTCCGCGGAGTCAAGAGCGGCCTGGATGGAGGACCTGGAAGATTTTTTCCCTTCGTCCAACAGCGCCGAGAACTCCTGGCGGGAGGCTGTTGGGAGCAGTTCTGTAAACTTCGCCAGGGACACCATGATGTCATAGGCGTACCTGGCGAGGAGAGCCATCTGATTGGCGATCCGAAGTTGCAGACCGCCAGCAGAGTAGACCTTGCGGCCCAACAGATCCATCCGCCTCGCCTCCTTAGACTTCGGCGCTGGGGCGGGCTGACCATACCTTTCCCTGTCGTTGACCGACCGTACGACCAACGAGTCTGGGGCCGGGTGAGTATACAAATACTCATATCCCGTGGGGGGGACGGAGTACTTTCGCTCGACCCCGCGGGTAGTAGGAGGGACGGACGCCGGTGACTGCCAGATTGTCGTGGCGTTCTTTTGGATCGTACGGATGAACGGTAAGGCCGCCCGTACTGGAGCCTCCGCTCCAATGACGTTCGTCACTGGGTCCTCGTCCTCCTGGACCTCCGCCACGGGGAGATCAATGGCCTTTGCCACGCGGCGAAGCAGGTCTTGGTGGGCCCTCAAGTCTATTGGTGGAGGATCTGTGGCAGATGCTCCGGCCACTGCCTCGTCTGGTGACGACGATGAGGATAAGCCCTGGACTACAGCCTCCGTAGATGGATCTTCTAACGGTTGGTCGGCTGGCTCGGGCTGAGGATGCCTCTGGGGGTCAGGCGGTATCGAAACCGAAGCCGGTGGCAAAGGGGGCGGTCTACTTACGGTGGTCTCTGGTACCCTGTGCTCGGAGGCAGGGGCCCTTGGAGGGAAAGGCACCCCCTGAGTCTCGTATTGGGCCCAGGGGACCCAGAAGCCCCACTGCTGTGCACCCTGAGGTTGACCATGCGGAGCAGGCGGAAGGTGCCCGTTGCTGCCTGCCCCGGAAGCGACCGACGCGGGGCGAGATGGCCATGGGGGTGCAGAGGCGCTGATGGACTGTGCCGTCAAAAGTGGCAGCCTGTCCCCAGACGGTGCCGAGGATCGGTGCCAGTCATCACGGTACCGGGATGGTGACCGAGACCAACGTCCGCCGCGGTGCCGGGAGCTCGACCGGGATCTGGACCGGCGGTGCCGGGAGTGGCTGCGAGAGTCACGGTGCCGGGAACGGTACCGGGAAGCGGACCTCCGCCGGTGCCGACGCAAAGGCCATCGGGACCTGGAGCGACGCCGGGAGTGCGACCGGTACCGCGATGTTGAACAGTACCGGGACTGCGACCGGCGTCGAGACGGCGACTGGTACCACGATGGTGAGCGGTGCCGGGATCTTGAGCGGCAGGACGGTGACCTTCGTCGGGACCGGGAACGAGACCGGGAGCGCCGTCTGTGCCGTCCGTCCGGAGAAGGGGGCCGAATCATCATAGCCGGCTTTCCCGCCGATACAACAGCCCGCACCGGCGGTGCCGGGGGCCGGAGCCTCGGTGCCTCTGTGAGCTCTATAAGCTCCCGCGCCATTGAGAAAGTCTCAGGCGTGGATGGCAGCTGCAGCTCAACCGCGGTCGGCGCCGGGGAGCATGGCGGTGCCAGACTCGATGGCCCTTGCGGTGCCGGAGGCAACGGCACTGTGCACGTCCTGTGCACGGCCACAGCCGGTACCATAGGTGGTGGTATTGGCTGGGCTTCTTGACCCTGAGTGTGGGTCTTTGCAGCTGCCTTCGCCGGCTTACGCTTCCTGGATGGCGAGAGGGAGCGGTGCCGGGTCGCCGGTGCCGCTGGCTGAGGTCGAGGAGCCTCGGTGCCGGAGCGGCTCGGGGCCGCCGGTGCGCTACGCGCCGATTAAGCCTTCGGTGCCGGCGCGGTCGGTGCCGGGGGCTGGAGCGATGCCTCCATCAGGAGCTGCTTCAGGCGAATGTCCCGCTCCTTACGCGTCCGGGGCTTAAATGCCAAACAGATAGGGCACTTATCTGTCCTGTGACTCTCCCCGAGGCAACGGAGGCAGGAGTCGTGCGGATCCCCGACCGGCATACGCCGCTGGCAAGATGCGCAGGGCTTAAAGCCCGGTGCCTTGGGCATGAGCCCGCACCAGTAGAGGAAAAGGGGGGGAAACCCCCCTTATCCTTATCCTAAAACTATCTAACTAACTGAACGAACTATCTACACTAAGTAATGAAACAACTATGTACAGAAAAAGTAGCGAGAGCTAGGGTTGTGGAGGACAGAGAGCACTCCACAGTTCCAACTGGCCGTCACGGGCGGTAAGAAGGAACTGAGGAGCGGACGGGCCGGCTGGGGTATATAACAGGCGCCATAGCGGCGCCACTCCAGGGGGCGCCAGCTGGCCCGCCAGAGTTGCTAGGGTAAAAATGTTCCGAAGAGCCGTGCACGCGCAGCGCGCACACCTGACTGGAATGCATAGGAGCAATCACTCGAAGAAGAAACAAAATATCCTTTTCTATGCAAATGTCTGTAGTAAATAGTGAAGTAGACCTCCTTGCCCTTCAGTATACAGAAGATGGACAGAACTGTCATCGCTCTGACACTAACATTCAGAGTAGAGTATTGTAGAGCAAAAACAATCAAGGGAAAAGTAGAGAAGATAACAAAAGAGAGAAATAGAATCAAAGAAAAATACGAGTTTTAAAGAAAAAAAATAAGGGAAGAGTTCATTAATCTCTTTCATTGAGTCAAATGTGAAAAGCCTCAAAACATCTTCAAATCAGAATCAACATAGTTCAGCTGCACAGTGTGCCATTGAGAACCCAAACAGGATAATCTTCCCCTTCTTACGCACTTGGTAGCAATGATCCATCATGTGTGTGCTTGCAAGGGATTTGGGGAGTGGTCTGGAAAGTGACAGGGACAGTGGATCTGTGATTACATAGATTCAGTAGTCAAATGACTTGCTCATGGAGGGGGAATGGGCTGGGGCTGAAGACAAAACTGTAGCCCAAAGTCTGCAGATAATACCAATGAGGTATTACCAGAGGAGGATTTTATCACATCCTTGGCCCAAACAGAACCCCAGCACAAAATACTTGATTTGACCTAACAAGAGAGTCATTTTATTTTCTTTGTACGTTTTTTGCCTTGAACTCTGCAAGTACATTAGGATGAGAGAGTTAGTGGTATTTCAGTCCATGGAGAGCAAAAGCGGTTCAATTTAATATACTTAAAACAATTTTGCAATTAATCATATGTCTGAACAAATTTTTATTGTATTATCATATTTCTTAGATTCAAATTATTAGCACAGGCACAAAATTGCACAATTAGAGCAACAGGTATCTATAGTATATTTTACATCTTTTCAAGGCTCCTGAGAGCTAAGATAACTCAAATGTCAAATGTGCTGCTTTTTTTTATATTAGCAGCTAACTTGAAAGTACAATCCATAGTGGCATTTACAGTAGTAGAACGATTCCATTTTTTGTGTGTGATTAAGAAATAACGATGCAATGCACATAGAAATATATCATCAGACAAATACCAACCCAAAAACCCAATTATTCTGAACTGAACACTACTGCATAGTCAGAACTTACACACTATATATCAAGAAACTGAAGAAAGGAAGTAAAATGCTCTTGTAAAATAAAGGCATCTTTGCACCACTGAACAGACTCACTCTGAAAAACTCATGACTAATACGAAAAAAAGAGATGCCTATTAAATTTTCATTTCTGAATTTTGGTTTCTATAAAATTAAAGCTTCGATGATGAAGCATTCCCAAAAAAGCACAAAGCCAGCTAGGCCACTAAACAGTTCAGTTCAAAGTCCAGGCCACTTCCTCAGTGGCTAATGGCAGGGACCCAGGCCTGCCCACTGCTCCAGGTTCCAGCCCTGGGACCCAATAGATCAGTGGTTCTCAAACTGGGGCCACCACTTCCAGCAGCCCCCATTGTTCTGGAGCAGTGAACCGCGGCCAGTGGGAGTGGCGATCGGCCGAACCTGCGGACATTGCAGGTAAACAAACCGGCCCGCCAGGGGCTTTCCCTATACAAGCAGTGGCCCCAGTTTGAGAACCACTGCTATAGATAGCAGCCATCCACAGCATCCCGTTAACTAAACCACGTCGCTGCTACATTTCCCTGGGCCACTTTTCCACAGCACCAGCACAGTCTTCACTCTTACCTCAGGATCTTGTCCTGGTTGAGTCCTAACAGCCAGCACAGCCATTCTCTGATTGGCTGCATCCCTCACAGCCTCTCTAGGCCACTTGAAGGACTCTCTTCCACGGCTTCTTTCTGGGATGGGATGAGCTGCGATGGTAGGAACCTAAGGCTGACAGCAGGGGGCCTCAAAGGGCCTGGTACACCCTATCACAGGCTCCATATGCTATAGCTCAATGCCCCATAGTAGCATCTCTAGTCTCCCCGTGTCCCCCCTCAATATAATGCCCCTAGTTCCTCATCCCAAACAAACCTGCTTGCCTCATGTCTACCTATAGGCAGATCTGCTCTCCAATTCTAACCCACACTAACCGACATGTGAGGTGATAGGGAGAAGTGAAGACTGAGGCCTTAGCTACACTTGAGAGTTACAGCGCTGGTGGTGGCTTTACAGTGCTGTAACTCACTCCCCGTCCACACTGGTAAGGCACATACAGCGCTGTATCTCCCTGGCTAGAGCACTGCTTGTACTCCACCTTGACGAGAGGAATAAAGAGTATAGCACTGCTGCTGCAGCGCTGGGGTGCTTGTGTAAACAGGGAATAATCATACTACGCTGTAACTGACCTCCAGAACCTTCCCATAATCCTTTTAAGTAAAGATAACACTCTTTGTTTTGTTGTGAACTCTGGGCTCCGGGACCTGCTTATCAAAAAAACAAACACAGATCCTGTTTGCTGTGAATGAGCAGAGGCAGGGAGCTCCCTTTGGAACGCCCAGAGCTAGTGTTTGCTTGAAGAGAGGGGGAAGGAAGGGGCTTGAGGAAAGAAGCAGCTCAGCGGGCAGGAGGAGGGGGGTCCATTTCGGAGCGGCTGCCTATCTGTTCTGTGAGGAAAAAAACAAAGAGGGCTATCTGCTTTCAGTGAGTGAGAGAGGGGTGGGGGAGGGGGTCGGAACTTGCAAGGCAGGGAGCTGACACAGTGTCGGCTCCAAAAATCCACTCTCTCTCTCCCCCACACTCCCTGTCACACTCCACCCCACCCCCTCTTTTGAAAAGCACGCTTTTGCAGCTACTTGAACGCTGGGATAGCTGCCCATAATGCACCGCTCCCAATGCCGCTGCAGATGCTGCAAATGTGCCCACGACTGTGCGCTGGTAGCTGCCAGTGTGGACAGACTGCAGCGCTTTCCCTACTCAGCTGAACAAAGACAGGTTTAACTCCCAGCACTGTACAGCTGCAAGTGTAGCCATACCCTGAGTCAGAAGGAGTTTGGGGGAGTTGTAGTGTGGAGAAAATCTCCTCTTTGACAAGCTTCCTGTATTTCATCAGAAAGGAGCACCAGATTGACAAACCACAGAAAGTCTGTCTGAAAGCCGTTCCTCTCCCACAATTCAATCCTCATATCACCCCCACTCTGACCCCAAAAACTGTGCACACCCTTATTCACATCTCCATTTACCCTACTGCACACCTCCTGGCTCCCCCGGCTGCTCTGGGCTCAGTGCACTGAGATGGCAAGACATCAGTGTGAAGAACCCATGAAGCACCAATGTCTTGGGGAGCTGGGTTCCCTGCTCCAGCCCACAAACTTTGCACAGTCCTGTTCTCTCCCCAAATGACCCCGGCAAACACATTTCTTCATCCCCTTGAAGCCCCCTTCCCACATCCTCACTTTCCTTTCATACCTCACCATATGGCTGTCCACCTCAAGGCCGAGGGCAGCTCTTAAGCCTGTATCATTTAATTAACCATTATTTTGCAGGCATTGTGTTCCTGAAGATACCTATAACAGTCATTTAATATCTATATTTTGGAGACTATGTTATATGATAAAAATATGCAGTACCATACAATAAAAATAATTTTGTCACAAAAAAAACATTGTGCTTGTTTTTATTAAGCTGATGAAAAACACCCTCTGATTTCACTATTAAACTGACTGGGAAAAAAACCTCAGTGATCAATTTATTACTCAGAGAATTCAACTGCAGAAAAAATAATTTGCCAAAGTAATTTACAGCAACTGCTAACATATACAATTACATGATGGGGACAAAAGAAAAATTCTGATGTAATACTGAATCCAAAGAAAATAAATGCCATGAGACTTAATTCAGTGTTGGAAATGATGGCAGAATCTGGTCCTATGTAATCAAAGAACACAGAATGTTAAGTAAGTACATTCACATTTTCAAAGATTCACTCCTCAAAATTGGTACCTCTTATCATATCTAGATGATATTAATAGAATGGTAATTTGCTGTAAAATGCTGTCTCATACCCAAAATCTATCTTTCATCTTACAGTAAATAGAAAATTATAATACAGTTTCTCTCTGCTAAATACTGAGTGCCTGCAAAAAACAGCTGTAGGGAAATCTTGTTAGCTAGTCACATCTGGAGTTAAGGGTATAATATGAACATTCAATATTGACAGAAAAACAACACAATTTTAGGATCAAAATGGGGAAGATTATGTAATTTACAAACAACCTATACTGGGGGTGGTGCAACAGGGTGAGTTCCTGAGGGATTGTGCCACAGCAGGTACAATCCCTCCTGAATTTCCAGGCATAAAGTATGCAGCAAGATGCACCATCATTTAACACGATACAGCACACCACCATCTCTACAAACATCCCATTCAACAAGTGCAGAGGCTGTGAATATGGCTGGTCTTACCACAGAAAGACATTCTTTGAGCCTTTCCCCTCTGTGCACCTATGTGAGTGTCAGAAAGATGCTAGACTCAAAAGGGCTTTGGAACCAACTATAGAAAAGGACACATTTCAATGTAATTTTTATTTGGGAAAAATATAGATTGGCTTTCTTTATTGTGTGTCTTATTATCAAAACAATTCATAGTGTTCCACTCCTTTGTATGCCACATGGGAGTTCAGTGCCAAAAAACTAAGGAAAATTTGGGAAGGGGACAGCACAAAAAACAGATTTTTCATAACATCTCTATAACACTCAAACAAATGTAGAATTTACTGTATTTACCTAATCACTCCTTCACCTCCTCATATCACACCACATAAATTGTACCGTCAATTAAACTATATGCCTGAATAGCAACTCAGTGAATTTAACATTCAGAACACAAACATGCCACTACAAATGAATCACTTTTATTATAAAATACTTATTATTTCTGTCAAACATTGTATGGAAAGCTGCCCAACCACACTAATATACAGAACTGAGAAATTATATCTCAATCTACCCAGGATTATTTTACTCCAGAAATAACAGAGGCCAATGTTGAGCCTCAGATTTTACTTTCTCAATTCTTATTCTTCTGATTTTAAAATACTGTATTTTTTAGGGAAAAAAGTGTTTTATTTACGTTGTTAAATCTAGTTACAAAAAGTTGAAGGAAAAAAAAATCCTAGCTCAAGGGTCCTAGCCTAAACACACTGTTACTGAACTGATAACTCTTTACTGAACCCTACAATAGGCTTCTACTTTGCTTGCACAACAGATTGGTTTCCTGTGGAGAAATAAAAGATTAATCGCTTTCTAGAAGGCTCTTAATTCCCATGAACTTTTGGAAGTACAATCAACAAATGAATGGGAATAAAATAAGTTTGTAGATGTGTAAACACATGGCTGTAATCAATAGCCCTGAACACAATGGGATAAACATCAATACTGATCAAGGTCTAAAAGCAACCCCATTTTTGCAGTTCTGTAAAGACGATTTATTTTACTCTTGATTGACTTCAATTACAGTGTTTCACTTCTTATATCACAATAACCTGAAAAGAGATAATGAGCAGTAAAGCTTTTTCACCCATGAAATTACTCTCTATGTGCCTCTTTCACTCATGAATTCAAGGGCAGCGGTGTTTTTAACTTAGATTATAAACTCAGTTGCTCCAACTGGAAGAGTCAAAGGAATTAGAGAAATTGGTTCCCATAAATCCTAGAATATTGTCTATACATACAAAGGATCAATGCTGAACTGAGACCCAGTTTATGACTCACACCTAATTCCAGGAGGAGGAAATAGGACCCTGTGGAGCTAGAAGTGCTGCCTTCTCCCAAAATGCAATAGGACAACTGACCCTTTGTTCAAATGCCATTAAAAGGGAGAGGGATATAAGCAGATTTTAGTAACAAATTCAGTTGCAAACAAAAATCACTCACACATGGGAAGGATTTTGCATTTTGCAAGAGTACTATTTTTTAATGATTATTTATTATTTGTTAAGGACTTAATATCTGTGAGGTACAAAAACACAAGTAAAGTCAGTCCTTCCTCAGAGAACTTTGCAATCTAAAAACACAGACAGAGGTGAGACAAGATGGACAGGGAAACTCAGAGGAAGGTGAATGGATAATGTCTCCCAGGGATAAGATTGGGGGTGGGGGGGGAGAGGACCAAGAACTATTCTCTGTGGATGTTCAAGATGAAGAAGTACAGAGCATGAGAAATAATCACCAAGGGAGATGATGAAAGAGCAAATAGAGAGATAGGAGGAGATCAAGGTACAACAGGCCACGAAAGGCAATTAAGGACAGAGTGATAAAAAAGAGGTAGTGAACAACAGCACTAAAGGCTGAGGAAAAGATTATGGAAGACAAGGGGACAGTGCTAAAAAACTCCAACTTCCTAAAAAAGTAGCAACCCCAAAATTGCATCAATGATTTTTTTTCCAAATTAACATGGAAGGGCACATTGATTTTCTTGGGACGGGAGGTGCTTTTGCAATTTACAAAATGTTATTTGGAATTAGTTCAGACTCGGACAATTTCCTAGCAATTAACATTACAGATATGTCACAAGACTAAATAAAAGAATTTATTTTGTTTAATATCTGGAATTTTGTACCAATTTAGGAAATTATTTTGATTTAATGTTTGTTTTTTAGTTACTCCAGGGATGAAGAAATTGTGTTTCTTTAATCAAGCTTTTAGAATGGAAAAAAGTATTTTATTTCAGTGTTTAATGTTATAGGCTATAACATATATGTGCAAATAGTTCCTACTCCAAGGAAGACATCCACTTGTTTTATAACATACCAACCCACAGAATAAATTATTATATCTGCACTTCATGATTTCCCTGGACAATCTAAGGCCTGGTCTACACTGTGGGGGGGAGGGAAGGGGATGTGAGAATAGCGTAGCTGAAGTCGACGTATCATAGATCGACTTACCTCCCATCCTCACAGTGCAGGATCGACGGCCGCAGCTCCCCCATCGACCCCACTTCTGCCTCTCGCCCTGGTGGAGTTCCAGAGTCAACGGGAGCACATTTAGGGATTGATTTATCATGTCTAGATGAGACCTGATAAATCGATCCCTGACAGATAGATCGCTACCTGCCGATCTGGGGGGTAGTGTGGACGTACCCTAAATTAAAAACCTCTATCCAAACTAGAGAGTATATTTAAAGATTTTCATACAATTGATTTTCGGAAGCTTCAGACATGTATAAATAAGCATGACAGTTTGAATATCCATTCTATAAGACTCTATTGATTTACTTTTATCTTTGATATGCTCCAATATGGCAAGTTAATTCTGAAGGAAGACAACATATGTTGGTCAGATGTTGAGGAAGATGAAGTAACACCTGCACCTTAAAGTGTCATCATGACCTTGTCTGCAAAGCAACAGTGAAGACTGAAAGTGGAATGGTTGAACAAATCATTACAAACTGATTTTGTAAAGTTAAAAGTTATAGCTCAAACCACCAAAAAATTAAGTGTGCATTTCATGTGCCAAAAAAATATCTGTAGGCACTGCTTCTTGCCTTGTATATCAGAGCAATACCAGAGTGTCATATTCCACTGTAGAGACATGCACAAAAATGGGAACTAAATTCACAAGATATGACTTTCACCTGCCTATTAAAATGAAGGCTTAAGCACTCACTTTATGCACAGATAGTACTCTATCACAGCAAAGATATTAAGAATGCCTTTTAGAAGACAGTACAATTATCTAGCATTGCAGATCTGGTAATTTAGTTTCTAAAGTAATCCAATGGAGTGTCACATTATAGCCATGGTCTGTATACCTTTAGCAGAAAAATAAAACAAACTCTATTGTATATTTCATAGCACAGCTAAGATTCTTGCATGCAGGTTGAAAAAGAAAATATAGGTCCTATTCATCAATGAGTTATACTCTTAATTACAAAATATGCATTGAAGTCACAGAGGAAAAAACACATTGGTCATCTCTCTCATATAACGTAAATATCAATCTTCAAAATCCATGGCCGCATGGTGTGAAATGAAAAATTTGTCCAGTATACGACTGAAGCCATATGGTGATAGTGGGAAGAAATCAGAGAAGGAATAGATGTGACATTATCAAGCAAATAATGAGGATTCATGAATAAAAGTGAAGGATATTTTTGGAAAAGAAAGGCAATACAGCTTGAACAGCCATTACACAGGTCTAACGTAATATTATGCAGTCAAGACCTTAACTGGGGACAACTATAGCCACCATTATTGTTGAAACTTTTGAATACGTTTGGCCTCTTCTTGCAAAGATTATCCAACATCATCTTGTGTACAGTCATATTTTCCGTAAAAGTTAGCATTGGCTGTTTTCTTTTTCTTCTTTCTTTGTACAAACATATTTGGATTGAGCAATACAATGGAAATCCCAGCTGCCACTCTTATTTCAGCTCCCCACATCTCTATTGCAGGGATTCACTTCTATCCTTACAGAATAGGCATGAAACCAGTAGGCTGCTATAGAAATGAACAGAGAATGATAAAGGATTTTCAAACAATTCTGTGGAATTCTATAGCAGAGATGTAATTTAGTATGATCATTCAAAAGAACCTATATAAAGCTATCATTTTCTATTAAACTCTACAGGACTTTTTGTTCTCAAATCCCTTTCACAAAGCGTTGACAAGGAATGCAGTCTCATTCCACATACATATCTTTGAGACAGCCTCGTCTATACTAGAAAGCAACTATTAGCATTCAGCAACCTTTTGCTTTTGCTCTTACCTCACCAGCTAACCACTACTTGGCTATGGGCTTCTCTACAAGATCTGGGGTCGGGGTGGGAAATATTTTCAGAGTGATATGTAGACATTTATCCCTACTCCTCTCTTTAGAATCACTCCACACTATTTTGCAAATGTACTCCCTAGAAGCAACTCCTTGATCTATTGTTCAGGAGTGTGCTATTCTAAAAAAAGTAACTTGTGGGACATCAGAAAATGCCCAGAAATAAATACAATAGCTGGAGTCATGTGAAATATTTATAATAAAGCCCAACACCTAAGTTATAGACTTACAACTCAGCTTGTAAACCTTTCACACTGATATGGGCCCAGCTTTGAATGAACCTGTGCATATCACATGAAAATAATTCTTTCACATATTAATCCAGAGATGACAAAGCCATGTTAGAAGAAAGGATGCTTCTTCCTGATTCTTTTCCAGGCACAGATTAGGAAATGGCAACTTGGTCACTGCTGCTATTTGATTCTTAAGAAACAGCTGAGAATGTAACACACTTGAGGAGCTGATATAACCTCAGCCAAATCCACTAGTTGCTTCCCCTAATCCATCATAATCACCCCCTTCTTGACCAGAATGAGTCTCAGACAGCTTCCCAATCCAAGCCCCAATCTTATCCAGGGACTGGGGAAAATGCTTATCTGCAATCATGGAGCTAGATATGAGAGAGCGAGAGTGAGAGCGAGATCTAAAGCTAGGTGTCATCTGCACACTGAACACATTTTATTCCATACCTCCTTACTATGTCCATGTTTATAAAACACAGAAACACAAGTTCATTCCCTCATTCTCACAGGAGATGATAAAAATACCTTAATACACAAATGTTTTACATTAATCATACCGGTATTTGTTTTTGTATGTTGTGGCCATGTACACTGACAGGATCTTTGTAAGAAAAAAATAATTGTTTGACGTGTGTGTGTGTGTGGTTGCTTATCAAAGTGTTGGTCTAACAACAATGGACAGAGTCAAGGATAGTACAGAAAGGCGCAGTAAACATCCATCAATGGCTCTTGCAGTGCACCTTACTCCTAATATACATCTGCCTCTTCCAACCCAGGAAATTTCTTAAGCAGAGGCAATCAATAGTGTTGAATTATGTAATGTTTCTGTGATTTACACAAACACTCAATTTGTCCCAAGGTGAAAAGTTACAGGCATACAGTAACATCCAGAATTTGACCCAACATTCTTCAGCATAGCATGATTTTATCAAATGTAAATTAATAGGCTGCTGCAGTGTCAGAGAGAGCATAAATTCAATTTTCTTAATATGATTTTCTAACAGTAGCAAAGCCTGCTTTATTATGTTGATTAGTCTGTTTGTTCCTCTGTGACAAGATCGGGTTTTATTCATAAGTGTTTTTATCCAGAATGCCTACATTGCTTTTTCTGTAGCATGGTACAATACAAGCCTGATTATCACAAAGCTAATAACGCAAAAGGTCAAAATTAGGCTGCAGCATATTTTTTTCCAGTTGCTGGAATTCAATATTGTTTGGTTTTCATCTTCTTTTACTGCAATTTGTCTCCTCATGGTCTTTTCATACAATATTTCCCTCTATCCTATTCCTTTCAGGTTCTTATACCGCCCTTCACAATGGTATTTGAGTACTTTTCAGTAATGATGTGATTTGTGTCTTTCTATCCCTTTGTTCTATCATTTTCTCTCTCCCAAGGAGAAAAAAAATCTGCATGTGGATCAAAATTTATATTTATTTATTTATTTGTGTTCATTAGCAAAGGCAAGGTCCCATGTATGCCATTCACTCAGTAAAAAATACAGCGAGGTTCGCAGTGGTTCTCAGCTCCTACAGGAGTTTGTTCCGTAGTCTTGGGTTAGTTCCTGAGACATTGCTGTGTCCTGAACAACCCAGCTTTACTCTTGAAGTAGATAAATCTACTGTGCCTGAAGAATGGATATGTTGGTTGCGGTCCTTGTCCCAAAACTTTAGGTGATCTTTTTAACTATTTCGGGTCCAGAATATTATTGCCTTGGAGAGCCCTTAGAGAGGTAAGATGGTGAGGTAATATCTTTTATTGGACCTGCTTCTATTGGTGAAATCTTTCATGTTACATAAAGCTCTTCTTGAGGAGACACCTTGGATGATTTAATAGAATTTGGTTGGATCTATGAGCCTTCACAGAAGGAGCAGGATCAAAGGCCTCTTGAGTTGCTTAGAATCTGGAAGAGCTCTGACCACTGCTTGTAGTCCTCTACATCTTGACTAGACCAGGTGCAATGTGTTACCAGGTGTATTGGTTGGTCTGGAAATGACCTGTGAAAGTCCTATGGAGTCAAGCAAGGAAATGAGTTTGGGAGTTGTTGTATCTGAGGCCTCGTCAATGATAATGTTGAAGTTACCTAGGACAACTGGTGCAGGGTATTTTACTGCCTAATATATCAAGGTCTGAACCTTTAGTCTTTGGAGGTCTATTAGTGAACACAACTTTCTCTTGTTAGATAAGTGAATTTATGTTGTCTTATGTAAAGTACATTTTTTATTTGAAGTTAGAGGAGAAGGCAAGTTCAGTGCCACTTGCAGACCTGTGATGAGCTGAGCTGGCTGGGCAGGATAATTTGAAAGAATACAGAGCTCGCAGTACCATCCAGCCAGGTCTCGGTAATACGGGGGGGGGGGGGGCGTGTCTCACCAGTGATGCAGTTGTAAACTCCTTTCTGTTTGTTCACCACAAATCCTGCACTGATCAGAATCAGCCTGACTCACTGTAGTTTTGTTGAACCTACTCTGGCTTGTAGACAGGTGGTGGTTTTGAGCAGTCACTCAGCCACTGATATCTTGTATCAAGCTAGGTTAGAGGGGTACATTATACAGTTTGTCAAATGCCCTGGACGTGTCAGATCTTGTCAGCAGTCTGGCACTGGCCTGCGTTCTAAGTTCCTCTCTCTGAAGTAGCCATTTCTAAGGATATTGCCCTAACTAAGGATTATCAGCCTCCAAGCTAACAGTTATCTTTACAACTACAAGCCAACCTTTCTCCTTCTCCAGTATGGATGAGATGATTCTCAGAATGTGGGGATTTATTTTCCAAGGCTTGGAAGATTTACCTTAAAAAAGGAATTCTCTTTTCCCTTTTCTGAATCTTTCTCAGATCAAAAAAATGGCAGCAGCATAATCTTGATAGAAAACACTTAAATTCAATCAACAATTCTTAGTCATGTGACCTTTTGTTCCAGTCCCTTCTGAAGGGTCCACAGAGCTTTTTATTTAACTAGAGCTAAATGGATTTAGTTGTGCAGTAACATTATATAAGAAGGAAAGGATCTCCTTTGCCATTTTGCTATTCTTAGTGGCTGGCTATCTGATTCTTACAATAAAAGATGTGCCAACTATACAAACTATACTTGTGACAGAATGTACCCATGTCCACACCCTTCACACTATTGTAATAATCTTTGTACAAAGTATGCCTAGTGAGGTATCATTTGAAAACTCATAATTTGCTGGTCAGTATTGTCCTGATAAAATGTATGTGGCAACACTGTGAACATAATGTGAAGTTATAAGATTCCACTGTAAGGTGTTAACAACACGTTTCAAACCGAGGATGGCAAACAGGTCCATCTCAGACAAAGGAATGTGTGCTCTACTTAATTTGTATTTAAGCAGTAAACAGAGTCATCAAGCAGGAAGGAAAAGAAAGGAAGCTCAAACAGATGAGGAAAAAGCAGCAGGGAACATCCTTCCCCCCTAGAGTTTTTGTTTCCTGGAACCCAGCTGGAAATGTATGAAACTATAAAAGGAGGAAAAAGCACCCCAAGGCACCCCCACTTCTTCTTTCCCTGTCCATCGCATTCATGGCTCCCAAAGCAACAAAAGAACCATTCATTGGATTCTGGGAGGAGTCGTCCTGACCTCAGAAGTTTGGTCAGTAAGACTGCTGAAGGCATGTAGTAGAGAAAACTTGCTTTGAATTTAACATGCGTTTTATCTTGACTTTTCTTGTAACCACTTCTGACTTTTATTCCTCATTACTTGCACTCACTTAAAAATCACTCTCTTTGCAGTTAATATACTTGTTTTATTGTTTTTTCTAATCCAGTGTGTTTAAATTGAAGTGTTTGGGAAACTCCATTTGGGGTGGCAAGTTGTGTGCATATTATTTCTATTAAAGAAACAAGACTTGATATAAACTTGTATTGTCCCAGAGAGGGCTCGGACATACAGTGACTTGCATTCTGGAGACTATTTGTGAGCAGTCCAGGCTGGGGGCTACAGTAGCAAAGGGCACCCTAGGTTAGAGGGCAAGGGTAACACAGCTACTTGTTAGTCTAGATTGTACCTTGGTATGTCACAAAACTCGGTAGCATTGCACTACCACTGATGCAACTCTGACAATGGTAATAACGGTGGCAGCATTAGCATAGATAAAATGCTGCTGATGTTTTAATAATTGCTTTGCTAGACCTGTTCTCGTAATGGTAGTAAATATGAAGAAAATTGTTAGTGCAATTTGTAATGATTCTGCAATTTACTTTCCTTTAATATTGTCTTCCATATTATTTCTCAGGCTCAGCATGAAAGAATGCTTGCTTTACTGGGTTAGTCAAGATATGTAGTATCTTTAGACTCAATCCAGTTTACTGTTCCAAGTTGTTTTGTGGCCCCTGTCGTCTCAAGATATATTGAGAACACACTGCATTCTATTACTTCCTGAAGTAAGCCTGTTCTTCCTGAATGTCAGTATTTACTATACTCACCTGACTCAAGACTCTCCATGATTACTGGGTTCCATTTATAGCACTATTTTCATACAAATGTTTTGTATTTCTGTCAACAGCTTAATAGAAGATTGAGTTTAAGATAATACACCACTGTTTGGAACTTTATAGGGACATGGCTAGCTTTCACTCTAGTTAATTACAAAAGTGATTATAAAGTTGTTTCAGGTACTAGCGCTTACTCCAAGTCCCTCTCTGACATTTTTGTGGTTTTATAATGACAATTCCTCAAGCAACCCCAGGGGACACTAACTGGATACACTGGGGAAACAGAGGCTGTAAAATGCACTAAACAAGAAAGCTGAGGGGAAAAAGAATAAAATATTATTTCTCCAATCTCTTGCAGCTAAAGTAATCTAAGGTGTAATTTGTAACAATCATAGATAAAAATATTCAGGCAAAAGTATGACTGTTAGTTTGACAGAGTTGCTTTAACTATGGAGTTGTTACTGAGCCCCACTATTTTCACTATTGTTACAATTACTACTATGCTAAATTTGTCAGTCCACTCAAACACTGTCCTCTACTAGATGGATTGTCACTGTTGGACTTGCCCAACGTGTGAAAGTGACAGATATGAGAGAGAGTGCAATTTCTTGCGATATCCTTAAAAAAAACTTTTAAAATTAAGGTTAACTATCTTTGGAGTTCACTGTGTTAAATCCAAAGGTTATGTTTTATTGTGGACTGGGGTCATATGTAACTTTTCTAGGAGGGAGATGGGATGTGAACCCTGGGAAGTGTTATGAACCTCAAGGGATTACACTGAATAATGGTCCAGACAAGAATGGACTTTTGGGTCAAGTGGTTTTCTTGGGGATCTCTAGGGGGAGGTGAATGCAAGTTTCCCACCTTCACTTATGCAAAACCTCAGACTTTTATAGCTACATCCTGAGAAGGGGATCATTGTCTAATGATTACCCATTCCTGGAATCTGAAGATCAAAGGCCCAAGCTGTAGAAAGGAAAGACTGCACTTTTCATGGGGGTGCTAGTTCTAAGCTGAGGCTGTTATGAACTTGCAACCACAGAAAAAACCGCTTGGTGGAGTTTGAAAGACTGAGTCTCATCAAAGCCCTTGTTGGAGTTGGGGTGATCTCTGATAAGCTTATTAGCATGTGTGTAGGTTCTTTTATGGTTTTTAAATATGTTTTCTCTTTAATTATTTCACCTGAAAAATAACTATGTTTGCTTAGAAAGAACTGTGTGGTAACTCATAACTGCTTGCAGTTATGTTGTTCATAGCTTTTGAAGAGAAAGCAAAGCGCAGACAGTGGCTTATTTAGGCAGCCTGGCTTGCTGGGAATATCACAGTGTAGGCAGGAAACTGTGCAGCCAAAAAAACAAAAAACAAAAAAAACCCTGGGTCAGGAGGGAGAGAGATGCAGGTCTCTACGCAAGAGAGGTGACAGCTGAGGAACCAGGAGACTAGAGTGAGGGCCCTTGGTGGATGACGGAGGGGGAAATACAAGTGTAGTTGCCCTGAGCTGTGACAGTGAGCTTGGTGTCCTGCAGACTATAGAGGATATATAGAACAAGATGGAGAAGACGGAGAAGTGAAAAAGGAGAACAGGAGTAAGAAGAGCAAAAGAAGAAAGGGAGGAGAAATGAGAAAGCAAGAGAAGAGAGGAGGGATGAAAAAAGTTAGAGGGAGAGGGAAAGAGGAAGGGGGAGCTAATGTGGATCATCCCACTAGTGTGATGATTCTTTTTTAAACAAGAACAAGTTAGTGCTTCAATTCTTCTAGCATTTGGAGAGTTATTTACTTCAAGGACACTGTATTTCAGAAATTTAAGTAATGACCCTTTTTATGTTGTACCTAAGTGACTTCTTGTGCTGGGTCCTTTCAATTTTTCTAATGTCAAGCTGCAGAAGAGCCAATTAATTGTAAGATGTGATGCGCCATAAATCAATAAAATGTATTTTGCAATATTTAATGTTTTAGCTCACAGTCTCCTCTTGCACATTTTTTGTCATATGTTCCGTGTAGGCTACATCCTTTCCTCCCTCTCTCAACCAATAATACAAAGGTGGTATATATTAAATTTGAGTAGAGCTAGGCAAAATACTTCTAACATCATTTCCCATAAAAATGTGCCTATTTTTAAAATATTAAACATTCAAAAAATGAAGAGCAAATTTAGCCACATTCTTAAAATTCTTGATGAAAATTAATGATTTTTTTAAAATTTACTAAGACTAATGTAAAAAATGTTGTGACAAATTTTTCCTCCCATCCCCAATTTTGAAATTGATTGATATAGACTTTGATTGGCCATGTAAGTGAGATGGGATAGCTTCTACTGCCGTCATTCATTGTGCCATTCGGAGTCATTTTTTCAGGATCTCCAGCTATGGTAAAGATTTTCAAAGGCACAGAGGACAGTTAGGGTTGTAAGTCAATGGGAATTGGGTTCCTTGACCTTTTAGCCACTTTTGAATGTTTTACCTATGGTTTCGGGGCTCCTGAGCCAGTGAAGAGTGGATTGGAGAAGAGCTACTATGCTAATTAGATTCATGAATATTTTGTGTTTTATTACCCCTGTAGTGCTAGTATACAGACCATAAGAATCAATAATGTTTTAGCTACATCATAACTTTGATAATCACAGTAATGATGTCCTCCACCTAAAATGGCTTTTCCTCATGCTGATTCCCCAAAATTCCAGTTTAAGTTACACACAGAATTTGCTCATGCAAGTGTAACCCATGGCTGTTTGGTGTGGCACTCTGTCCCCCTCTAGTGGCAGCTAGAGATTGATGAGTTTGATACAGCCTTGGCTAAGAGACGTGTGTCTTTTAATTCATACAGTAGAGGCTCATGCCTCCAGCGATCCCACGTTAGATCCCGACTGCCGCCGACCATGGTCTGTCAGCATTACACAAGCATGAGAGAAAGTAGCAATGAGTTGGGGCAGTTTTCTCAGTGAAACAAAGAAGATATCACACACTAGATTTTGAGCCAAAAGTCAGTATAGATAAGCCCTTCAATTCCTTTAAGGCATATTCTTTCTGATATTTTTGTTAGAGAAATTGGATTTGGCACCAGGTTTTATAACTCACAGCTTTCTATAATATGTATAGTATTTCCTGAGTCTAAAAATTAAAGGAAACATTAATTCATACAATTTGAGGTCAAATCCCATGAAATCCACTGCCACAGGAGATCTTAGAGTCATACATTACAGCTTTGTTTTAAAGTGCAGTTCTTCTCTGAAAAGTGACTTTGTAAAAACAGCATCATGGGGTTCTACATTTATTCTATCTCAAAAACTTCCGTATCAAAATATGCTCAGATTACAAAGTAAGACTTTTTTCAAACTGCCACTGTGCAGACCCCACTTCATAATTTAAATTGTGCTCTTTTTGGCTTGTGCACCATTACCAGTAAAAAAGACTCTGCAAGCAATGTGCTATCCTCCATTACACCTGTGCAACCCCATTGTCTTCAAATTATGCCTTTGGTTATTACCATTCAACCGTAATACTTTCACTGGGATTGCGCAGGAGTAACTGAGGCATATTTTGATGACAACTGAGTTGCAATGAAGACATTTAGTTAATGTTCTTGATTATACGCAAACCAGAAAGGAACCAATTGGCTATGCAAGGCTGACAATATTAAAATGATATTTTTTTCACTAAGATCAATAATTTTCCTGAGAAACTGCATGGCTCCAAATTTTTATCCACCATAGGATTTATCATATCAGATTAGAGCATTTGTCTGCCAGGTATCCTGCTTTCCCCAGCTATTGTTCACAGAATGTCGATTCCATTTTAGGTGGGTGTGCTTGCCACTGCACTGGTGCCGGAATTCTCCCCCCTCAGTGGTATCCCTAGGGGACCATCCCTGGTGCCTCCTGGAGCAGCCTGGACATGCCGTGGTAGAAGGGGCGCCACCGGCTCCCTCCACCCTCAGTTCCTTCTTGCCGGAAACTCCAACAGTGGAGAAGGAGGATGAATCATGGAATGGACATGAGCAACACATCTCAAAGAACACCAGTTAAGGAAAAAGGCAACTATCTTTTCTTCTTCGAGTGCTTGCTAATGTCCATTCCATATTAGGTGACTCCCAAGCAGTGCCAATGGAGGCGGGTAGGTGTTCACACATGTGTAGATTGCAACACAGCTCTGATGAACCCAGCACGTCTCTGGCTTGATGAATGATGGCATCCTGTGCTGTGAACATGTGAACCAAAGACCACATTGCGGCTCTGCAAATGTCCTGGACAGGAACGTGGGCCAGGAAGGCCGCCAAGGACACCTGAGCTCTGGTCGAGTGGGTCCTCACAATCAGCGGTGTCAGGACCTGTGCCAGCTTGTAACAGGTCTGGATGCAGGAGGTGATCCCGTTCATCGCAGAGGATTTCCAACTGGAAGGCCCTTCATCCCATCTGCTGTCACCATGAAGAGCTGGGTCAACCTGCGGAAGGGCTTGGTACACTCCAGGTAAAACGCCGGGGCACATCTGACATCCAAGGCGTGCAGCCTTCTTTCCTCCCCAGTGGTGTGCAGCTTGGGACAAAATGCAGGAGGAAGATGTCCTGGTTAACGTGGAAGGAAGACACCACCTTTGGCAGAAAGGCTGGATGAGGTCGCAGTTGAACTTTATCCTTGTAGAACACCATATACGGTGGCTCAGATGTCAGAGCCTTAAGCTCCGACACTCGTCTCATGGATGTTATTGCCACAAGGAATGCGATCTTCCATGACAGGTGGGAGAGGGAGCAGGAGCCCATAGGCTCAAAGAGCGAACCCATGAGCCTGGAGAGAACCAAGTTAAGGTCCCACTGTGGGACAGGAGCCCGGACCGGCAGGAAGAGTCTCTTGAGGCCTCTCAGGAATCGGACCGACATGTCATACAAGAACACTGTCTGACCTTGGATCGGCGGGTGAAAAGTGGAGATAGCTGCAAGGTGCACTCTGATGGAAGAGAGGGCAAGCCCCTGGTTCTTAAGATGGAGCAGGTAATCTAAGGTAAATTGTAAAGAAGAGAGTGCTGGAGAGATGCTACGCTGAGATGCCCAGTGGGAGAACCTTGTCTATTTGGCCAGGTAGGTTGCTCTAGCGGAAGGCTTCCTGCTTTCCAGGAGGATTTTCTGGACCTTGTTAGAGCAGGCCTGCTCCTTTGAGCGCAATCATACAGCATCCACGATGTCAGGTGGAGGGAGGCAAGGTTGGGGTGTAGAAGATGCCCATGATCCTATGAGAGCAGATCTGGTTGGTCAGGAAGGGGCCAGAGAGCGGCCGCTGCCAGGCCCATCAGCATGCTGAACCAATGTTGGCGCGGCCACACCGCGGCAACCATGATGACTTGGGCCTTGTCTTTCTTGACTTTTGAGAGGACTCTGTTGATGAGAGGATTGGCGGGAACACATACATCAGTCCCTCTGACCATGACAGGAGGAAGGCATCAGAGAAGGCATCTTTGCCCAGACCCTGTAGGGAACAGAAGTGATGACATTTCCTGTTCCGTCTGGTGGCAAACAGGTCTACTTGGGGAGTTCCTCACCTCTGGAAGAGCATCCGTGCTATCTCCAGATGGAGCGACCACTCATGGTGCTAGAAAAAGGACCTGTGAGGTGATCTGCCAGCATGTTCTTGACATTGAGGAGGTGACAGGCCTCCAGGTGGTCGATGCAGAAATCTCACAATCTGAGAGCCTCTTGACAGAGGGCTGATGAGCGTGCTCCCCGTCAGTTGATGTAGAACATCAAGGCTGTATTGTCCATCAACACTCTCACCACACTGCCTGCCAGGTGCTGTAGAAAGGACCTTGCAGGCCGAAGGTACTGCTCTGAGCTCTTTGACGTTTATGTGCAATGTCATCTCCCCCAGGGACCACATGCCCTGGTGCGCTCCTCAGCCCAGGTCCGAGATGTCCAATATCAACTTGATTGACTGATAAGGGCTGTCAAATTAAACTCATTCCAGGACTGCCCTGGGGTCGGGCCACCATTGCAGCAAGGTAAGTATTGTTGGTGGGATGGTAACGACCTTTTCCAAGTGATTTCTGGACTGGGAATAGACTGTCACCAGCAGGTGCAAGCAAACCCTGAACATGGTCATAGGGAATGCGGAGACTCCCGTGATGAGGTCCAACAATGCCTGGAACCTCTCCTGCAGCAGAAACACTCTGGTGCAGGGAGAGTTGAACACCGCCCCGATGAACCCTGTGCACCAGAACTAACGTTAACATTTTGTGGTTTACCAGCAGGCCCAAGGATCGGCACATGGCTGCAGCACCGCAACATCCCTTTGGACTTGGGACCTGGAGTGGCCTTTGACGAGCCAGTCGTCATCTTGATACTGCGACACCTGAGGTAAGCGGCTACCACTAACATGCACTTGGTAAACACCCTTGGTGCTGTTGCAAGGTCGAATGGAAGGACCGCAAACTGATAGTGGTCGGTTCCCACCATGAATCATAGGAAGTGTCTGTGACCTTGAAAGATCACTATGTAGAAATATGCGTCCTTCAAGTTGAAGGCGGCATATCAGTCTCCTGGATTCAGGGAGGGGACAATGGAGGCCAGGGAGACCAGGCAGAACTTTGCTGAGGTCTCGCAGGTCCAGGATGGGCGATGGACCGCCCTCGGCCTTTGGGATTAAAAAGTACTGGGAACAGAAACCCTTGTTCCTGTACTTGTGAGGAACCTCTTTCACCGCACCCAACTGCAGCAACCCTTCCACCTCCTATGTGAGAAGACTCTTGTGAGGGGGGTCCCTGAAGAGGGACGGGGAACGAGGGGGGGGGAAGGAGAGAGAAATAAACTGGACCGTATAACCCTGCGCCAATGTACTGAGGACTCAGCAGAATAGTCACCATCCCCATGCGGGTGGGGAGAAAGCCCCAGAGGATAGTATCTAGTGGATACGGCCTCAGCCCGCTCCCTCATACAGCGGTGCTTGGTAAAGCCGCATTGGCTTATCCATGGAGAAAGAATGCTGGTGGAATGTATCCACGGGGATGGGGAGTATTGTCCCGTGGCTCAGGTACCCCTGGAGATGCGGGGAAGGTTTGCCTGGAAGTGGGTGAGGCTAATAGAAGGGTTGCCCTACCCTATGGTCCTGGGGTTGGACTGGAACCCTGTCCCAAAAGGGAAAGAGGGCACCGGGAGGAGAGCAACAGAGAAAGAGAGAGGGAAGAACCTGGAGGGGAGGGGCAAGGCCCCTACAGGGGTGGACCCTGAGAAAGGAAAGCCCACACACCCTCAAGAGGAAAATGATAGGAACCCTAGACAACACAGCCAGGATAGGGACCCAGAGGAGGGACCAAAGAGGGAACGGAGGTCCCAGGATGGGACCACCCAGGGGAGGGAATCCCTGCAATAGAGGAAGAGAAGCTGAAAAAAGTTTATAGGGTCAGAACCCAAAAGGGGGAAGCTCAAACTCCAATAGGCAGAGGCCCTGAACTGGAGACATGAGGCAGCCTCGGGGAAGTTGGTGCTGATCTGTCTTCCCTACCAGGGAAGGGAAGAGAAAGTCTGGGGCAACCGGCCCAAGGTTGTGACTGGTGTGACGACCTCTGGGTGGAGGTGTACTTGTGGGGTGGCCCACCCCCTACCCAATGCACCTTTTGTGGGTGGAGCATACCAAAACCCCACAGGGTTGAGCCCAGGGACCACCCAGATGGGCAGGGAGGCCATCCCCAGAGTAAAACCCCAGGCCAAGAAAAGCGGGGCTGGGTAAGATCAGGCCCGGCATTGGCTTAAGTGGGGAGGTACGTAGCAGGGTGCTGGTGCAAAAACACCTAATTAGCCCCTGCCCGGTCAGCTGTAATCAAGGAAAACAGATTGGGGCTGATGGAAAAGGCTTGATGCCGGCCTGAGGATTGACAACACCTGCTGGTCTGACAAACTACGGGTTATAAAGGCTGGCAAGGAGCCAGAAGGCAGGAAAGGAGCTGGAGGCCTCCTAGCTGAAGGCTGACTCTGCCTGTAAAGCTTTTATACAGATGGACACTGGTAGTGGGACAACCTTAAGTAAATAAAGACATGGGTGTTGCACAACTCTGAAGCCTCTCTGAGCCTTACTGGGGAGAGCAAGTGGGCCCCAGGAAGACGGCAGGTAGTGAACCCTGTTACATCACCCTAATGGATGCCATGGACCAAAGGACATCAAACAGGGAGTCCAATGGCTTCTCTAGCTCTTCTGCCTGGAGGCCCAGGTTGGAGGCAACTCTCTTCAGTAGTTCCTGATAATCCTTGGCGTCACCTTGTGGTACTGGGTGAGGTGGACCCGTAATTGCTTCGTCTGGCGATGATGAGGATGAAGCCAGTGCCGTGGGATCTGCCACATCCCCTCGTGGTCCAGCCAGCTGTTTCCCTGGGTCGTCATGGGCCTGGGGGGTCTGCCCTTCTGGGGCCTCCACCTCTGCTGGAGGGAGGGATGTGAGACTGAAGGTCTATCCAAGGCCCCTGCCACCAACTGGACTGTCTGCGAAGGCTGGGTAAACCTCCAAGGGGTCCAGGGGTATCAAGCTTCCGGCCACTGGCCTTGGGGTCAATTGCGGTGCCGATGATGTAGACAGTATTGCCGGGGCCGGGGCTTGTCCCGCTGCCAAGGACTCCTGCTCAGTGCCCCAGCCTGAAGCGTAGTGGTCGCTGTCAGGCAACCATGATCGGGTGGACCCGTGGCACTTCTCTGTGTGGCGCCGACTGCTACGTCTCAACCTGTCCGATTGAGACGAGTTCCTCGCACAGGACCTCGGGGACCATCAGTATTTGGCGGATCAGCATTGGTAATTCGGCAATCTACACCTCATGCTGCTCAACCGGTATCGGGACATGGAGCAGGACCGGGAGCTGGAGTGGTCCAGTCACTGAGAGGATCTCCCCGACCACAGGGATCCATGTCTTGGTGAGAGGTGCCTCCGGGTAGGTGACTGGTGGCTCCATTCATACGATTGGTTGCGTGATTGGTGCCAAAGCGTTAGAGACACAAAGGGCAGGTCTAGATGCTCTTGCCAGGGGGTGTATGCCTCCATAGGTCTGTGCCAGGTTACTGCGCCTTGAATCCCGCTGTTGATGTCCAGGGTCCGGACACTGACGAGGGCTTTGCTGAGCCTGCCTCCCTGCTTCCGAGACCCGACGGTTCCATGCAGGCGAGTGCTGGCGGGACGTCCTCCATGATGGGGAGCAGTGCCGCTGAGGTGGGGATATACGGGAAGGTCCCAAGGAGGGTTTACCCCTGGACCAGGGTACCACCAGAGCCAGCGTGGGTGGCACTGGTAGTGTCAGGATCTCCTGCTCTCCCTGCAGTGCCTCCGGTGTCGATGGGACCTCTAGATGATGATGGCCCTCTTCACTGTCCAGTGTGGCAGCCATGGTACGGGATGGGCTAGACTGCTCGGCCTGAGCTGGGGCCTTACTCCCTGCCGGAGGTGTTGAGCCATCCAGCACAGGTCTTGGCTCTCCTCCAGCCCTCTCCTTTCCCTTACAGGAAGTGGGAGATCTTCCCCTCGTGGTTCTCTTTGGCTTTTTGGCCAGAGCTAGGGAGGGGGATTGGTGCCAGCTTGTAGGTGGCACCGGCGGGGTGCTCTGCACCAATGCTGCGGTGCTTGGGGCCGAGTCAGACCTCTGCTCTGCTGCCAGGGTCAGCACCGACTCCATCAGGAGTGCCCTGAGACGGATGTCTCTCTCCTTTTTTGTTCGGGGTTTAAAGGATTTACAGATGCGACACTTGTTGCTTATGTGTCCTTCTCCTAGACACCTTAAACAGCTACCATGCAGGTCGCTGATGGGCATAGGCCGCTTACAACAATCGCAGGACTTAAAGACTGGGGCATGCCCTGTCCCTAAGCTGAGTCCCATCTGGGACGAAATTAAACTAACACTAAGGGAACTATTAACTATGTACAACTATTTTACAGGAAAATGTTCGAAAGAAACACTGAATGAAGCGCAATGCTAGCCGAAGCAGCAGACGTTCCAGCACCATCACTGGTGGCAAGACGGAACTGAAGGTGGGAGGAGCCAGTGGCGCCCCTTATACCATGCATATGCATGCTGTTCTGGGGGCGCCAGAGCCAGTCCCCTACAGATACCACTAAGGGAAAAACTTCTGGCACTGGTGCATGTGGCGAGCACACACACCTAATATGGAATGGACATGAGCAAGCACTCGAAGAAGAACTGTTTATTACTCAAGTATGTATAATCGTAGATATGTTACTGCTTTATGTTATATCCACAGCTGAAATGGCTGGGTAGTTTATTCTGGATTAACAGCAAGAGTGAGGCATACGGTTTGCAAAAAACACATAAAAGAGGCCCAAAGTCATCAGATATAATTATAACTAAACACTGGCCATATTTATCAAAGGCACCATAAACAAGAACTAGGGGTCACCAAATGAAATTAATAGGCAGCAGGTTTAAAACAAATAAAAGGAAGTTCTTCTTCACGCAGCGCACAGTCAACTTGTGGAACTCCTTACCTGAGGAGATTGTGAAGGCTAGGACTATAACAATGTTTAAAAGGGGACTGGATAAATTCATGGTGGCTAAGTCCATAAATGGCTATTAGCCAGGATGGGTAAGAATGGTGTCCCTAGCCTCTGTTCGTGAGAGGATGGAGATGGATGGCAGGAGAGAGATCACTTGATCATTGCCTGTTAGGTTCACTCCCTCTGGGGTACCTGGCATTGGCCACTGTCGGTAGACAGATACTGGGCTAGATGGACCTTTGGTCTGACCCAGTACGGCCTTTCTTATGTTCTTATGTTCTTATAAACAAAGACTGACTCAAAACCAAATTCACACACGTATGAGTGTGCATACATACTCTCTCACACACACATTTTAATGTGGAAAAGGTTTTTGGCAGCCACTGATATTTTTCCTACTATGCTCTCTAGACTTGCTGTGAACAAGATTAGCCAGCTTTGGTAAAATTTCCACGTTAGGGCTCCCACCTTTGCTACCACCCATGGGGCCGAAGTGGTGATAGTGGAAAAACAGAGTTTTTTTTTAAAAAGGCAGCGCAGACAGAGCCTGCATGCCGTTACAGATGTACTGTTTCAAGTGGGGTGCTTATTTTCAAACAAAAGGCAGAATAAAGCCCTGAGTACATACAACAGCTGTTTTCTGTTGCAGCAATCAACAGTCATTACTAATCATAATTATAGAAGGTGTGCGTTATCACTGTCAGTTGTTTGCCTGATTAGCTGTAATTTCTTCATGTGCCTAGTGAGATATTTTTCTCCAATATGAACAGTCAGGGAACACAGAGCTTTCAAAGCCACACAGCAGAAATAATAAATATGGAATTCACACTGGAAGGATTTTTACAGAAGCTTTTTGGATAATCTGTTTTTCCTAAATTATTCTCTCTCATATGGAATATTTTAAGAAACATTTAATCAAAATGGCACCATCAAGATTACAATTATAAGCCCTCAACCAGTAAGATTTTTGTAGGTGTACCCTGGGGCATACTCAACCTTTAACAAAATGGTTATGCTGTACAAATATAGGCAACAATCCTGCAAACAGATGAGCATGTATCTTTAGCCACATGAGTAGCTTTATTGATTTCATGTTTGCAGGATCAGGTTCTCATTCTGCTAAGTCTCTTTGTTATGAATAAGTAAGCAGCTGACAGTGCACAAACTTTCACTACGTGCCTTTATCAAAATCCACTTGCTGTGTTAAATTATAATAAAGTGATAATCCTTCTTACTCCCCACCTTTAGGGTCAGCCTCACAACATTACACTCCTGCAGTGGGTTCAGTTTCAGCGTTTCTCCAAGGTTGCTGCAGCCCGATGTTTGATGCTGCATTTCACAGCAAACACAGACACCATCACTGTCAAATTTAATCTGAAAAAAAGTAGAAAAATCAGAGAAAGGATTAGTAATCAAAGCCACACCTTTATTCCAACCATCATTATAACATTTATCTTCAACACAAGAAGGCACCAATGAGTGACAACAATGTTCTGCTATTTGAAATACACAATTCATCATATAATCAGTGATATAGCTTGAAGCAGAATGACGTCTGTTGACCAGCAGAAGCTACAAAAATGAAACTAGGTGAGAGAAAAATATTGTAGAAAAGTATGGTAGATAAAAGTAGCTGTATCTTTAAGCCCTTCTGTGGGCTGTTGAGAAAGGTTGTTTTTAGGAGGCAGAAGATAGTTACTGTACTCTACAGAGCCAAATCAAACCAGGAGAAATGAATTGAGTAAGTGTGAAAAACATGGGAGGTAAAACAGGTGCAGGAAATGTAAGAAATCATGATCAGAAATAAAATCATATTTAAATAACCAGGAAGATGATTAGAATAGAGAGAGGTTAATGTTATGAAAATAGAGACAGGAGAGAATGGAACATGAAGGGAAGGTGAAAGACATACAAAATTTTGTGTATGTGTGTGTGAGGGAGAGTGAGTACACACTGATCTCACTTTCAATTTATTTTTACTCTGAAAAAGTTTTACTTTATCTTTTTTGTTTCAAGTTGTTTGTGTTGAAAACCCTTTAAAATACAGTAAACATTCAGCAGCCTCAAATTTTAATTTTCACAAAGTTCTTCTTTTTGTCTTTCTTTAATTATGTCTCCCCTTTATCTTGAGGCTTTAAAAGGCACTAGGCATTTCTGGTATCTGTTCTTCTTTTAAGATTTTGATTAAAATGTGTTTTATTGAATGTACTGAACCCCAGTCAACATTTTTATTCTACTTTGACTTTCTTTAAATTCTGATTTGTGTGATCTTAAAACTGCAATATTCCCATTCAGCTCAATGGGAGGTTTATCCATGTAAGTAGTGCAGAATTGGATTAATTATCCTCATTTTGATGTCTTTGTTCAAAAAAACTCCCCAAAAACAAAAACAGGACTGTGTTTTTCTATTGCCTTGCTATAGTGGTTTTTAGCTAAGATTTCACTCTATATGAATTTTTCCTCAGCTTACTAATATAAGACTGTAGCCACTTATATTTTTCTTAATTACACTTACACATTTAGATGCTTTCTCCTTTCCTAATTTAAGCCATTTTATGCTGGTGCAGAGGATTCTAAAGATTGGTATCAGGATATATTGCCTCCCCTCTAGATCACTGGCTCAAACCCAGCCTGGGTCACTATTGAGTAAGAGTTATTACCAGCAGATGGCAGTTCAATGGCCTATGTGAAATGAGCTTAGTGGTCTCAATTTCCAGATTTTCATACTGGAAAAAACAGTGCCAAAACTGGTAGTAATTAGAAGCTTTAATGGGAGTCTGAGCAGAGGTCAGGAATTTAATGGGCCATGTAGACTGAATTAGTCAGGGTAAGGCACAATAGCTGGGGCAGTGTGGAAGAGACTGTATAGTGACCATCTGTGCTGTGTACCATGTACCATGGAGACAGCACTTCTATCTTTATTGCCACCAATAGAGCACCTAAATTGCATATTGTATTTGTGTCATGATTAACATTTTACCTCTTCCCAAATCATCTTCTGCTGCTTGAATGACTCGCTGAACAAACTGAGATGGGCTCTGGCACCTCCAGGAAATGGACGTGTCCCATCTGAGGTCGTATAGCAGCATATTTAAACAGATTTCATTCTTACTAGTTAGCTTTTTTTTTTTCTGTCTTCATACAAAGCTTGACTCATTCATCTCTTCTTAGTAGCTAGATGTTTTAAAATATATATTTTACATCCAAGTAAAAGAAAGATACAGAGATAGAAAAAAGAAGAGAAAATGTGTGATCTCTCAGATTAATTTGGTGTCTCTGCTTCAGTGATGCGGAACAGATAAGCAGTTGAGAGAGCAATACAAGGCTATTTTTGAAAAAAATTATGTTAAGTAAACAGGCTGATAAGTTAATATCATGCCATATATCAGAATAAAGGCATACTCCAGACAAATTGCTGTCTCAGTGGGTTTGAACTCATGAACCTCTAGAATGCCCTCTAACCAGTGTAGTTAGTCAGAATGCTTTTAAAAATGCAGAAAACATAAATTAAACCATTTTCTAGCCACTCATGAGCAGAAGTGGATGCAGCTTTCTGCTGCACTCTATGTAGCCTGGTCATGCCCTGAGTCATAAATACTGTAAATGAAACAAAGAAATAGCCAACTAAAATGGTGAGCATCTTTTGTACTGATCCCTTGATTTCTTACTTTTTTTAAATAATCAGATTAGAATTTTATACGTGTAGCTTTCCTCATAACATTTTTAACATTTTAAGATAGGTATTTCAATTCCTGTCGGTTTCTAATACTTTTTTTTTTTAAACAAATGAATGAGATCTGATCTGTGCTTGGCTTTGTGGTATATGATCAGACAACCTTCAACTCTTCAATCCCATGATAAATACAAAAAGTTGTTAAACTAAAGGAGGTCTTGCCTTTGAACTCCTCTGGGAATGTTGGAAATGGTGCTAGCTGTTAGATAACTACTACAGAACAGGTTTGAAATTCTCACTTTGAATTTAGAGTTGTGTCAAATTCAGCAGTCACAGAGCTACAGCACACCTGCTATATCAGCAGAGAGCATTCAGCGAAATCAATACGCTCTTGAGCTGGTAAAAAGTTACTTTAACAAGAAAAATGCACTTTATACAAAGCTGTCTACACCAAGATCATTTATTCTCTGATACATGCTGTGTCTGTTCAATGAAAGATAGTCACCCACACATCATGGTACGTATTTAACACTTCTAATGTGAAAAATAGATCCTAGGTCTACTTTTATCTCATGTAATGAACAGGTATCACATAAACAAAGGCTGAAAAACAATATCTAAAGCTTCCTAACAAGAGTCTGACCTGCAACTGCTTCTCTATTCACTCTAAAATGAATCTTACAACCATGTTGTATAGCACAGTACCTGTCCTTGTATCTTGCTAAAACTATTTTTAAAGGGTTTCTTAAATGCACAATGAAAACTGTTGAAATTAAAGTTACACCAACATATAGGGCTGCCCCCAAAAATACGTCATAATTTTTACACATGCAAAAATATATATATTTGCGCAGCAAACACCGTGCAATTGGTGGCTTTGCTTGTACAAAAAAGGGCACATATATATCAGAGGCACATTTCTGGAGAGCCTTTGATAATCCGACCCACTGTGCACAACTATATACCTTTTCCTTTAAAAAGTGTTCATGAAGCAGTGGCCCCGGAACAATGGCCCCACACCCTGGCTGCTGGTGGAGCCCCGATAGTTGAGGGAGCCACAGAGACCCTCCACCTGCCTGTGGTGCAGGGGTCCCGAGAACAGCCCCCAGCCCATGTCCCCACCTGGCCCAGGGCGGGTGGAGGTGGAGAATGTGTGACTCTGCGCCAGCTCCCCACAGATGCCCATGAGGCTCTGTACCTGACCCGGCTCTGGTCGGGGTTAGGGATCCTCGGAGCTGCAGCCTGGCCATGGTAAGAGCCACACGGGCAGCTGTGGGGAGCCATGGACCCTCTCCCTGCGTTGGGAGAGGAGCCCCAGGGGCAGGAACACAGGCCAGGGGCTGCTCTCCTCGGGCCCCCCACACTGCGGGCAGGTGGAGGGTCTGCTGCAGCTCCCCACAGCTGCCCACGCGGCTCTTACCATGGTCAGGCTGTGGGCAGCTGTGGGGAGGCTGGGTTCCTCCATCTGCCCTGGACAGAGGGTCCAGGAACACAGGCAGGGGGCTGCTTTTGGCCCCACCCTGGGCAGGATAGGCGGGCTCCCAGGCTCCACTCCGGCTTGGCCAGGGGTGGGGCCTTCGGGGAAGAGGAGGAGCATGGGCAGGCTTTGGGGAAGAGGCAAGGCTTTGGGGGGAAGAGGAAGGGTGGGGCCCCCCTGTCCCCCCTCACTTTTGGGAAGGCTCCAACGCCCTTGTCATGAAGTGACCGTCTTAAGGCCAAAACAGCATTGCTAACTTCTATATATTTTAGGATTTTATACTACTGACAATCACGATAGTATCTGAGCACCTTCCTCATAAAATTGATAGCAATAGTGAAGTTCCAAGTGGACTTAATGGAGTCGCTGGCACTTCTAAACTTTTTGGGGTCAAAATCTGCTTGGGAGAGGGTGAGGGCTTGGATGACTTTCTGGGGGTGGATAAAGAGTGTGTCCTTCTTAGGCAGAATAGCCTTTTTGAAGAGGAAGGTTTTGAATGTTTTCCTAAAGATGGTTAGATTCTGGATTCATCTACTCTCCTCCAGAAGTTTGTTTCATAGACAAATCCCTTTCGCTGAGAACGTTTGGTCTTCACTGCTCTTGCACTACATCTTTGGCTTTGTGATCCGCATTGTTCATTTCCCATTTCAGCCCCTACCCCCCATTTTATTCCTCCCCTCTCACAGAGAACAACTGATTTTTTCTAATTACTCCCAGAATATATACACTTTTGGCTCAACTGTGCAACCTCACCTTGAAGGGCAACTCTGTAGTGTGCATTAGACAGACTTTAGCTGTAGTTGTAGCTCCTTAAATATATTGCATCTCTAAGGAAACTTGGTTGGCGTTACTGTCAGAATTGATCAAGACCGCTTAAAGCAGCAGGTGACTTTTACCTAGCAGGGGATGAAAACGATGAAAGGCTTCTCTGAGAGGAAAGGACATTGGGAACTTCAAGTATATTAACTGCACACAAAAAAAATAATCTACAGTACAATTACATTATGACACAAAATGACAAAGGCAAGGACATAAAAAATTTTTTTGGTTTGTCTTAATTTACTAAATTTTAGTATAGCCTCTACAAGAGTTTCAGAAAAGAGTTTGCTATTACTGTATGTAGCACGTGTACTCCAACACCTCGCCACAACAGGGTGAGTTGGGGACAAAGTAACAACCTCTGCGCAACTGTTTTTCTCTCCATGTCACAAATCTTAATGATAACGCAATAATTTTCTTATAAATCAATAATACATGGAGGCTGCCGTGTTGAGCACAGTCCTCAAACCCTCAAACTTATGAGTGTGACATCCCACCAACAATTTATGATATTTCCCCATAGTCTGTTTCCTATAGAACTGCTGGATGTGGGTTCCTGCAGTACTCACCCACTGTGGCAACAGCTGTCAATATTTATATTGTCTTTCAGATGCTTAAATAGGGAGCATAAAAAAACTCCAGGACAAAATTGAAAGATGAAATACAAAAGTTCAAAAGTTGACAACACAACGGATAAATGCGGTGGCAGCCCTGCTTCTGGTGTGTACTGTAGTGTAACACATAAATAAGGCAGCCCTGGGCAGCAGATTTAATACAAACAAGAGAAAGTACTTTTTCACACAACACACAGTTAACCTGTAGAACTCATTACCATGGGAAGTATAACTGGGTTAAAATATGAACTAGGTAAGTTCACAGAGGATAGGTCCATCAGTAGCTATCAAGATTGTTCAGGGATGCAATCCCATCTTCGGGGCAACCCTAAGCCTCTGATTGCCAGAAGCTTTTAGGGGAAGACAGGGATGGGTCACGCCAACTGCCCTGTTCTGTACACATTCCCCCTCAAGCTCTGGTATTGGTCACTGTTGAAGACAGAATACTGGGCTAGATGAACTACTGGTCTGACCCAGTCTGGCAGTTCTTATGTTCTGAGAATGGGAAGAGAAAGGAGTGCAGCAAGAAAGAAAAGTTTAATGGACAAGAGCCATCAAGAGATCAGACTAGAAAGGAGAGGAATGGAGAAGAAGCATTTGTATGAAAACTACTAAATGAGCATTTATTATTGTATTTTATAAAACTCTTTCCCACTGTTCTGATCTTTCACTGACCTGAGAACTAATCTTCACTATTAATTCTCAAACTTACTTAAGATACAGTGTGGTCTACAGGCTAGGGCATTGGCTTTAGCATAAGAAGAGCTGAGATTTAATCCTTCCTGAGCCATTCATCTGCTGTGTGAACTTGGGGAAGGCAGTACATCTTCCTACTCTCTATCTGCCCTGTCTAAAAATATTCAGGTTAGGGGCCCTCTCTCATTATGTATTTGTACAGTATAGAACCATAGATATGTAGGGCTGGAAGGGACATCAAGTCCAGCCCTCTGTGCTGAGGCAGGACCAAGTAAACCTTGACCATCCCTGACAAATGTTTTTCTAATATGTTTTTATAAACCTCCAATTATGGGGATTCCACAACCTTCCATGGAAGCCTATTCCAGAGCTTAACTATCCTTATAGTTAGAATATTTTTCCTAATAATATCTAACTTAAATCTCTCTGGCTACAGATGATGTCCTTTACTTCTTTCCCCATCTTCAGTGGACATGGAGAAAACTGATCTCCATCCTCTTCATAACAGCCCTTAAAGATATCTGAATACTTATTGGGTTCCCCCCCAGTCTTCTTTTCTCAAGACTAAGTATGCCCAGTTTTTTCCAACTTTTCCACATAGGTCAGGTTTTCTAAATCTTTTATCATTTTTGTTCCTGTCCTCTGGACTCTCCAATTTGTCCACCTGCTTACTAAAACGTGGCACCACAGTACTCCAGGTGATGCCTCACCAGTGCCAAGTAGAGTGGGACAATTACCTCCCATCTCTTACATGTAACACCCTGGTTAATACAGCAGAATATTAGACTTTTTCTCATCTGCATCATATTGTTGACTTATATTCAATTTGTGATCCACAATACCAGCCAGATCCTTCTCAGTAGTACTACTGCCTAGCCAATAATTTCACATTTTGTAGTTGTATATTTGATTTTTCCTTCCTAAGTGAAGTACTTTGCACTTGTCTTTATTGAATTTAATCTTGTTGAATTCAGATCAATTCTCCAATTTGTCCAGATCATTCTGAATTCTAATCATGCCCTCCAAAGTGCTTGCAACCCCTCCCTGCTTTGTGTCATCTGCAAATTTTATAAGCATACTCTCCACTCTATTATCCAAATTACTAATTAAAATATTGAATAGTAACAGACTCACGTTTGACCCCTGCAGGACTCCATTAGATACACCTTTCCAGATTGACAGCGAACTATTGATAGCTACTCTTTTAGTGTGGTCTTTCAACCAGCTGTGCACCCACTTGGAAGTAATTTCATGCTGATCACATTTCCCTAGTTTGCTTATGAGAATGTTATGTAAGACTGTCAAAAGCCTTATGAAAATCAAGATATATCACATCATCTGCTTCCCCTATTCACTAGGCCAATAAGAAGGAAATCACATTGGATTGGCATAATTTGTTCTTGACAAATCCATGCTGGTTATTCCTTATAACCCTATTATCCTCCAGATGCTTACAAACTGATTGTTTAATAATTTGTTCCAGTATCTTTCCAGGTATTAACATGAGGCTGACTGGTCTATAGTTCCCTGGGTCCTCTTTGCTCCTCTTTTAAAAAAAAAGTTCTATGTTTGCCTTTCTCTAGTTATACGGGACCTCACCTATCCTTTAGGAGTTCTCAAAGATAATTGCTAATGGTTCTGAGACTGCATCAGCTAGCTCCTTAAGTACCCTAGGATGAATTTCAACCTGGCCTGCCAACTTGAATACAGCTGACCTATCCAAATAGTCTTCTAGCACAGTGGTTCTCAAACTGTGGGTCGGGACCCCAAAGTGGGTTGTGATCCCGTTTTAATGGGGTCGTCAGGGCTGACGTTAGACTTGCTGGGGCCTGGGGACGAAGCGAGATCCCAAGCCCCACCACCCAGGGCTGAAGCCGAAGCCCAAGGGCTTCAGCCCTGAGTGGCGGGGCTCAGGTTACAGGCCCCACCACCTGGGGCTGAAGGGCTTTGGTCACCCCTCCTGAGGTCATGTAGTAATTTTTGTTGTCAGAAGGGGGTCGCAGTGCAATGAAGTTTGAGAATCCATGTGTGACGGTGCCCCCCATAAGGCTTTATGGAATATGCTTATGATTGTATATGTGACGTAACTGGAATATGTTTTAGGCTACATATGCCATGTAACATATCTATGTAAAGGTTATGATCTACTGAATGTATTCATCCTATTTGTATGTGTGTATCATTTTTGTATTTGAAGTTATGAATATTGGCTGTGCACTGGCTTGATTTTAACTAGCCTAGTAGAGCATTTGGTCAGCTTCTTGAGAAAAGTGCAAATTAAGTGCCCAATCAAAAACCACTTTAGCCAGCAATGAACTTGAAGATGCCAATCCATATCTGAGCTTTCCCAGGAATGTGGCTTGGCTGGTAAAAGCTGAGTCATGCATTGACTCCAAAACTCCAACTTGGAGCTGGACTTTGCATAGGAGTGAGGGTCTCTACTCACAAGGGAAAGTCTATTTAAACCCCTCGGAGACCCCTCCATTTTGTCTTCAGCTGGCTAAAGGGATAGCCTCTCCACCCTCAAGGATACCTGGAAAGAGGACAGTAACTACAGGGGCGTGTGAGTGATTGCTGGACCCGGACTAGCAGGAGACTAGTCTCTAAAAGGAAGCTTACTGGAAGTGGCAAGGTTTTATTTGTATTCAGTTTCTTAGACATAGACTTGCATGTTCTATTTTATTTCACTTGGTAATTCACTTTGTTCTGTCTTTTATTACTTGGACCCACTTAAATCCTACTTTCTGTATTTAATAAAATCATGTTTTACTTATTAATTAACCCAGAGTATGCCTTAATACCTGGGGGGGAGCAAACAGCTGTGCATATCTCTCTATCAGTGTTATAGAAGGTGAACAATTTATGAGTTTACCCTGTATAAGCTTTATACAGGGTAAAAGGGATTTATTTGGGGTTTAGACCCCATTGGGAGTTGGGCATCTGAGTGCTAAAGACAGGAACACGTCTGTGAGCTGCTTTCAGTTAAGTCTGCAGCTTTGGGGCACGTAATTCAGACCCTGGGTCAGTGTTGGAGCAGACGGGCGTGTCTGGCTCAGCAAGTCAGGGTGCTGGAGTCCTGAGCTGGCAAGGAAAGCAGGGGCAGAAGTAGTCTTGGCACATCAGTTGGCAGTTCCCAAGGGGGTTTCTGAGATCCAACCCGTCACACCCTGTTCTAGCACGATAGGGTGCCAGTCTCAGTTGGGGCCTCTGGGCACTACTGGAATACAAATAATAGGCAACCCACAATAGGAGATTGACAACACTGAGAGAGTTCCAGATCCTGGATGATAGTGAACTGCTATAAATTTGATTGAGGACCTAGGGCAGTATGTTAAAAACACCGAGTAAGTTAGTTATGCCCAAATCACCAAAATATGGGCTAAGAGATAAAGCAACAACAACAAAAAATCTATACAGCATGTAGCAATGGTGGAAAGTGGATTAAAATAATCAAATCTTGGGCCATAGCATCTATTGATGTAAAATTACTACCAGAGCTAACATTGTGCGTGTGAAAGAAAGTCTCTAAAAGCACTGGAATTATGTTTCTCAAACACATGTTCATGAAGGGATAGAGCATACAGCTACTATGTACACATGGAGCTCCCACTGACTTCAAGTGAGGTTCTAAAAACAGTGCAGCTGCAGGAAACTTTTTTCCCAATTAAATTTTCATAATCAACATTAAAATCTGTGCTGGTAGTTTTGTTAGTGGGTTGTGTTACTAACATGTAGTACAAACAACATAAAAAGTAGCCATAAATGCTAATGATCTCAAAATGCATATTCAAAATGCTAACACATGGTGTATAGTAAAATTTCTCATAAATTATGTGAAAATATAATGTAGATAACAATTCTTACTGCATTACCTTAAACACTGAGGAAGTCCCTCATTTGTCATTTCTCAGTTAAACCAAGGTTGTTGTTTTTAAAACAATTCCCTTCTCTGTGAAACTCTTTTATAATTAAAATCTACCATAAAGAAACTTTACTATATTATTTTTAAACCGCCCATATGTATTCAAGACGTTGCAGCAATGATCCCTGTGGAAAAATTCAGAAACACTTCAGCTGTTCTGCAAGAACTCCTTTTGCTGTAAAAATGAATAAGCCTGACAGAAATATGTCAAGTCAAGATGAACATTTATTTGCCTTGTGCATTGAGACTACTGTACTTGCCAGCACCCTGTGAACACCAGAGCATGATTCAGAGCATTAGCTTGTTATTTCCCTCATTGATTCTATTTTAAGAAACTGCATACATAAGTGATTCTGAACCTGACGTTTGCACTAAACTACCACTTGGAAGTTCACTACCATGTTTTAGTTTGGTAGTTAGAGTATCATTTAAAAGGAATTAATGTTTGTTGATCAAACCTACAAAAAGTATGATTTAAAGACTGATCTTTGCTCCTCACAGCTAGCTGACACCGCTTTTACAGTAAGTCTAGAGCTTACAAGTGCTGTCATCCTCCAAAGTGGCAGAGTTAAAGGACCTAAAGCACTATGCTAATTAATATGAGCTCTATTAAACTGAGTAGTCTAAGTATTTAGACTGAAGCATACAATATGCTTCCACAATACCGGCAGCTGTAAAACCCTGAATGAAAAAGTGTTAAATTATATGCCATACACAGAGTTGCACTTCACCAATTTGGAATGAAATCCTGCAGCTCTTAATTACATAAGCAATCCTGTTGATTTCAGTGGAACTGCTCCCATGAGTAAGGTTTGCATACACATACCCTCATTGAAATGTGACTTTGCTGATTAAGGTAAAACAAAATAAGTAGACTCTGTTACATGAACTAATATTATCATCATGATTATAATGTGGCAAACAGAAAGTAACCGCAAAGCTGATTTGTCCTACTTCTATAAAGCACAATGGGGCAACTTCTATGAAAAGCTACTGATTAGAACTTCATCTCAGACATGAAGATTGACTACTGATAACCAGCAACTTTATTTCAGCCTCTTCCATCATCTTCACTGTTCCTCATGCTGGACGGAAGCCAGACCAGGAGATGTAGGAGTGAAAAGCCGGTGGCTTTTTAGATACATTTCTCCTTTCATACTTCGGTGCTAGTAGTTGAGGGCATCCTCTTGGCAGTTTAAAAGTTTATTGCTTAAAGAGTGAGAAAAGATGTTAGGATCCCCAGATTATATTCCTGGCTCTGTCACTGATTTGCTGTAGGAACCAAACTTCCCTTTGAATTCTTCCAATGGTCAGAGGGCTCTAACCTTTCTCCTAGGAAGAGGTCACATGAGCTGCACCTACTAAACCAGATAATCTCTGGGGATTTTACAGAGGCATGGAGCATTCATGTGTAGGACACTTGCCTCTCTTCCTCTTCTTCCTCTCTGCAGCCCCTTTAGAACCATGCAGTCAGGGACTCCCTCACTGCTGGTGGCCCCTAGAGTCTCCTTAGCAGAGGAACTCCACAACATGGAACAGGAAGCTACTCAAGCTCTGTATGTAGGGTTGCCAGATGTCCAGTTTTCAACCGGAACGCCCAGTTGAAAAGGGACTCTGGCAGCTCCAGTCAGCACCGCTGAGCGGGCTGTTAAAAGTCCAGTTGGCAGTGCTGCGGGTCTAAGGCAGACTAGTCCCTACCTATCCTAGCAGCGCGCTGCACCCTGGAAGTGGCCAACGGGTCCATCTCCTAGGCAGTGGAGCCACGGGGCTCTGTGCGCGGCCCCCACCTCAAGCACCAGCTCTGCTCTCCCATAGGCTGGGAACAATGGCTAATGGGAGCTGGGGTGTGTGTGGTGCCTGTGGGTGAGAACAGCACGCGAAGCCTCCTGGCCCCCCCGCACCTAGGAGCCGGACCTGCTGGACGCTTCCAGGGTGCAGCGTGGTGCCAGGAGAGGCAGGGAGCCTGCCTTAGCCCCTCTGTGCTGCTGATCAGGAGCCACCCGAGGTAAGCCTGTGCCCCAACCTCCTGCCCCAGCCCTGAGCCCCCCCAAACCTGGAGGCCCCTCCTGCACCCCAAATGCCTTCTCCCCATCTTCACCCCAGAGCCTGCACCCCCAGCTGGAGACTCACTCCCTCCACACCAGTCCAGAGCCCCCTCCCACACTCTGAACCTCTCATCCCTGGTCTCACACCAGAACCCGCACCCCCAGCTGGAGCCCTCATCCCCTCCTGCACCCCAACATCCCTGGCCCCACCCCAGAGCCCCTTCCCGCACACTGAACTCCTCATCCCTGGCCCCACCCCAGAGCCTGCACCCCCAGCTGGAGCCTTCACCTGCTCCCACACCCCAAGCCCCTCCCCCATCCCAGTGAAAGTAAGTGAGGGTTGGGGAGAGTGAGCCACTGAGGGAGGGGGAATGTAGTGAGCAGGGGATGGGGCCTTGGGAAAAGGGCGGGGCTAGGGTGTTCGGTTTTGTGCGATCAGAAAGTTGGCAACCCTATCTGCATGCAGTAACTTATACTAGTTTTTCCTTCATTTTTTTCTCCAGGGCAGTAGGGGGACATCTGACAGAGCCCAGCTTTCCCCCGACCTATACATCCAGAACACAGAGCAACCCAAGGGAAGTGCTTCTACTTGGAAAATGGGGAACACACTAGTGAAATGGCACTTCCCACCTTTGTTAGATTATGCAGCAGTGAAGGAGAGAATCTGGGAAATTCATGCTAAGAGGTTACATTTAACATGATGTCTAAGGCACAACACAAAACAGTCTATTCATTGATACTGCCATTAATTAATTGTATTGGGGTGGTTTCATTTGTCTGGGATTTTGTTATTAAAAGGACAATGAAAATATCCTTGTAAATTTTTCTTGTGTTCCAACGGTCAGGTCTAAGCCAGATTTAAATAGTCCAATGATACCCTTGTTTTATCTCACAGCTTGGAGATTGCAATATTTTCATAGCAGTCTAGGGCCAAATTTTAAAAATGATTTAGGTGCCTGAAGATGCAGATAGGTGCCTAGTGGGATTTGCAAAAATGCCTACACACCTAACTCCCAAATGACTTCTCTTGTGATGCATGAAGCAAAAAACAGGCTCAGGCAGCAGTACTTTTTGATGTCTAAAAGTTAAAGCTGTTAACACAGAAAAGACACTGACTCTGCAACTGAAGGTACTATTTGAATACAAGACGGTTACTCACCGTTGTAACTGTTGTTCTCGAGATGTGTTGCTCCTATCCATTCCAGTTAGGTGTGTGCGCCGCGCGTGCACGGCTCTTCGGAAGATTTTTACCCTAGCAACTCTGGCGGGTCGGCTGGGCGCCCCCTGGAGTGGCGCCGCTATAGCGCTAGATATATACCCCAGCCGACCCGTCCGCTCCTCAGTTCCTTCTTGCCGGCTACTCCGACAGTGGGGAAGGAGGGCGGGTCTGGAATGGATAGGAGCAACACATCTCGAAGAACAACAGTTACAATGGTGAGTAACCGTCTTTTCTTCTTCGAGTGATTGCTCCTATGCATTCCAGTTAGGTGATTCCCAAGCCTTACCTAGGCGGTGGGGTCAGAGTGAGACGCGGCAGAGTGTAAGACTGCTGAGCCGAAGGCTGCATCGTCTCGAGATTGTTGCACCAACGCGTAGTGGGCAGCAAAGGTGTGGACCGAAGACCAGGTGGCCGCCCGACAGATGTCCTGGATGGGGACATGGGCCAGGAAGGCGGCCGAAGAAGCTTGCGCTCTCGTCGAGTGAGCGGTGAGACAGCTAGCTGGCACGTGAGCAAGCTCGTAGCATGTCCAGATACAAGATGTTACCCAGGAGGAGATCCTCTGAGAGGAGACCGGCTTGCCCTTCATGCGATCGGCAACCGCTACGAATAGCTGGGGCGAACGCTGGAAGGGTTTCATTCGCTCTATGTAAAACGCGACGGCTCTGCAGACGTCGAGGCTGTGAAGCTGTTGTTCACGACATGAGGCGTGCGGCCTCGGGAAAAAAACCGGGAGGAAAATGTACTGGTTCACGTGGAAGGCCGACACCACCTTAGGGAGAAAGGCCGGGTGCGGCCGAAGCTGTACCTTGTCTGCATGGAAGATGGTATACGGTGGACCAACCGTTAGGGCACGAAGCTCGGAAACTCGTCTCGCTGAAGTTATAGCGACGAGGAAAGCCGTCTTCCATGACAGGTAGAGCAGAGAGCATGTGGCCAAGGGCTCGAAGGGGGCTCCCATAAGCTTGGCTAGAACTAGGTTCAAATCCCAGGATGAGGTAGGACGCCGTATCGGCGGGTACAAGCAGTCTAGACCCTTAAGGAAGCGGGAAACCATTTGGTTGGAAAAGATGGACCGTTCTCCTATGGCCAGTCGAAAGGCGGACACGGCGGCCAGGTGTACCTTCAAGGAGGAGACCGCGAGTCCTTGTTCCTTAAGGGACCAGAGGTAGTCCAGGATCGTAGGAATAGGGACCACGAAAGGATTAAGGCCTCTCTGATCGCACCAGAGTGCGAAACGCTTCCATTTCGCGAGGTAGGTCGAGCGAGTGGAAGGCTTCCTGCTTTCCATCAGGAGCTGCTGCACTGCCTCCGAACAGTCACACTCTGCGTGGGTCAACCACGCAGGTACCAAGCTGTAAGATGGAGGGACTGAAGGTCCGGGTGGCGGAGCCTGCCGAAGTCCTGCGTTATCAGGTCCAGCCATAAGGGGAGGGGAATGGGATCCCGTACGGAGAGCTCGAGCAGCAGAGTGTACCAGTGCTGCCTCGGCCAGGCCGGAGCGACGAGTATGAGGCGGGCCCTGTCCCTCCGAAGCTTGAGCAGCACCCGATGTACGAGTGGGAACAGAGGGAAGGCATATAGTAGGTGATCCGTCCAGGAGCAGAGGAATGCGTCCGACAGGGAGCCTCGGGAGCGACCCTGGTAAGAACAGAACTGGTGGCACTTCCTGTTTTCTTTGGAGGCAAACAGGTCTATCTGGGGAAACCCCCACCTTCGGAAAATTGTGCGCACCACATCTGGACGAAGGGACCACTCGTGGGAGAGGAACGACTGGCTGAGATGGTCGGCCAGCGTGTTCTGCACTCCTGGAAGAAAGGATGCTACCAGGTGAATCGAGTGGGGAATGCAGAAGTCCCAAAGGAGCATCGCTTCCGTGCAAAGCAGGGAGGAGCGGGCCCCGCCCTGCTTGTTGACATAAAACAGCGCCGTCGTGTTGTCCGTGAACACCGCCACACAGTGCCCTTGAAGATGGGCGTGGAAGGTTTGACACGCGAGGCGGATCGCCCACAGCTCCCTGACGTTGATATGTAGGGAGAGCTCTCGGGGCGACCAGAGACCCTGGGTGCGTAGGTCGCCGAGGTGTGCCCCCCACCCCAACTCCGAGGCATCCGTGGTCAGGGTGACGGACGGGCGAGGAGGGCGGAATGGGACTCCGGCACACACCACCTCTGGGTCCAGCCACCAGTTGAGTGAAGCGAGGGTCGGTTTCGTGACTGTGACTACCATGTCTATGGGGTCGCGGTGCGGCCGGTACACTGACGCAAGCCAAGTTTGAAACGGGCGAAGGCGCAGCCTCGCGTACGTAGTCACGAACGTGCATGACGCCATGTGGCCCAGGAGGTGGAGGCAGGATCGCACCATTGTTGTGGGAAAGGATTGTAGGTCCCGGACGAAGGAGACCATCGCCTGGTGCCGAGGGAGGCAGGCCCTGGCCAAATTGGAATCCAGGACCGCTCCGATAAATTCCACTCTCTGTGATGGAGCTAAAGTGGACTTCTCGGCGTTTATTAGAAGTCCTAGGCGCTGAAACAGGGCTAGGATCTCAGCCATTTGACTTGCTACCAGCTGGCGGGATGGCCTGCGGATGAGCCAGTCGTCGAGATACAGGTACACGTGCATGCGACGACGGCGGAGGGCTGCGGCAACCACTGCCATGCACTTGGTGAAGACCCGCGGCGCCGTGGAGAGACCGAAGGGTAACACCGCAAACTGGTAGTGCACGTTGCTGACTACGAACCGCAGGTAGCGTCGATGGGGAGGGTAAATCGCGATATGGAAGTACGCGTCCTTCATATCGAGGGCGGCAAACCAGTCTCCCGGATCCAGGGAGGGAATGATGGTCCCCAGGGTTACCATGCGAAACTTGAGCTTGAGGAGGTATCTGTTGAGCTCTCGGAGGTCTAGTATAGGTCGTAGACCTCCCAGTTGTCCATTGTTATCTGGGACCACGCCGGGAGGAAGTGGGAAAGACGGTTGAAAAATAACGGGGAAGGATCCGGTAAAGAGACTGATGGGCCGTCCTCGGGCGTCCCATCAAAAGGCAGACTTAGGCCCCTGAGGGGCTTTGGAGGGCGCTTGGGACTGATTTCCCCGGTTGCCCGACGGTCTCCGGTGGTTCACCCTGCCTCTGCGTGGATTATTAGGCCGTGGCCTGGCCTGATTAAACCGGCGGTACGGCTGCTGCCGGAAGGACCTCCGCTGGGTAGCTGGCGTGTGCATGCCCAGGGTGCGGATGGCGGCTCGGCCATCTTTAAGCATCTGAATCCTCGAGTCTGTTTTCTCTGAGAAGAGGCCCTTGGTGTCGAAGGGCAGGTCCTGCAGAGTGTGCTGGACCTCGGGCAGCAAGGTGGAAGACTGCAGCCAGGAGATTCTTCTCATGGTCACTCCCGCGGCCAAAGTTCTGGCTCCTGAGTCTGCCGAGTCCAGGGATGCCTGGAGGGAGGACCGAGAGGCTTTCTTGCCCTCCTCAATAAGGGCTGAGAATTCCAGTCTGGAGGCTGCTGGTATCAGCTCCGTAAATTTAGAAAGGGACACCAAGGTGTCGTAGGTGTAGCGACCAAGGAGAGCCAGCTGATTGGCAATCTGTAGCTGGAGGCCACCGGCCGAATAGACCTTCCGGCCCAACAGGTCCATCCTTCGCACGTCCTTGGATTTTGGTGCCGGAACGGGTTGCCCATGTCGCTCCCGGTCATTCACGGACTGTACTACCAGGGAGTCCGGAGTTGGATGTGTGACAAATACTCGTACCCGCTAAGGGGAACCGAGTATTTCCGTTCCACCCCTCGAGCAGTGGGAGGGATGGACGCTGGCGACTGCCAGATCGTATTGGCATTCTTTTGAATGGTCCAGATAAAGGGCAGGGCCACTCGCAGCGGAGCCTCAGCTCCAAGACCCTGGTCACCGGATCATCGTCCTCAGCGACTTCCTCGACAGGGAGGTCAATGGCCTGTGCCACCAGTCGAAGCAGGTCTTGGTGGGCCCACAGGTCAGTCGGTGGGGGTCCGATGTCGATGCCCCCGCCACCGCCTCATCCGGTGAGGAAGACAAGGATAGGCCCTGGCCCATGGCTTCTGGAGGGGGTTCGTCCATGGGGTGCGAAGCCTCCGCGTCTACGGGATGCTCTGCCGCTACAGGTGGCGGTGGAGCCTCAACCTGCGGTGATGGAGGAGGCCTTCTGACCGTGGCGTCCGGCACCCTGTGGTCGGAGGTCCTGGGTCGCTGAAGGAAGGGGCCCCCTTGAGTCTCGTGATAGGCCCAGGGGGTTCAGAAGCCCCACTGCTGCAGACCGTGGTCCTGCCCTTGGGGGTCAGCCCGGAGATCACCACCGCTGCCCGCTTGAGAGGCGACCGAAGGTTTGCGGGAAGGCCACGGGGGGACAGAGGCGCTCAGGGACTGCACTGTCGATGCCGCCGGTCTGTCCCTGGACGGTGCCGGGGATCGGTGCCGGTCATCGTGGTGCCGGGAGCGAGAGCGGAACCATCGACCGTGCGGGTACCGGGAGGTCGACCGCGATCTCGACCGACGTCGGCGGGAGCGGCTGCGTGATGACCGGTACCGAGAGCAGTACCGGGATCCGGACCTTCTTCGGTACCGACGGTCGGGAGACCGGGACCGGGATCGTCTCCGGGAGTGCGACCGGTACCGCGATGTGGAGCGGTACCGGGACTGCGACCGGCGCTGAAATGGAGAACGGTACCGTGAACGGTACCGGGAACGTGACCGGTGCCGGGATCTGGATCGGCGAGAAGGTGACCGTCTCCGTGATCAGGATCGGGACCGAGAGTGGGAACGCCTTCTGTCTCATCCGTCAGGGGAAGGAGGCCTCATGATGGCCGGTTTGCCCACTGACTTCACAGCCCGCACCGGTGGCGCCGGGGGCTGGAGACACGGTGCCTCTGTGAGCTCTATCAGCTCTCTCGCCGTCGAGAATGTCTCTGGCTTTGACGGGAGAGGCAGCTCGACCGCGGTTTGCACCGGGGAGCAGGGCGGTACCGGACTCGACGGCTCTTGTGGCGCCGGAGTCGACGGTACTGTGCACGGTCTGTGCACCACCACAGTCGGTGCCGGAGGTGCCGGCGGTGGCTGGGTGAGCGGTCCCGGAGGCTTGGTGGCCGTCTGCGCCATCTTGCGCTTCCTTGCTGGAGAAAGGGACCGGTGCCGGGGCGCCGGTGCCGGCTGTAGCTTTTTAAGAGTCTCGGTACCGGACCGGCTCGGGACCGCTGGTGCGCTTCGCACTGAGGAGGACTGTTGAGCCGCTGGGGTCGGCACCGTAGTGCTAAGTGCCGATTCCATTAAGAGCTGCTTTAGCCTAGAGTCTCTCTCTTTTTTAGTCTGCGGCTTAAATGACTTGCAAATCGGGCACTTATCTGCTCGATGGGACTCTCCGAGGCAGCGCAGGCAGGAGTCGTGAGGGTCACCGATCGGCATGTGCCGCTGACAAGCCGAACAGGGCTTGAACCCCGGTGCCTTGGGCATGAGCCCGCACCGTTTCGGGAAAAAGAGGGGCTAGCCCCCCTAATTCCCCTTAATACACTAACTAACTAACTTATTTAACTATTTTAACTAACTATATACAATAGAACCAGAGATACGCTAGGGATGTGGAGGTCAAAGGAGCACTCCACTGTTCCAACAGCCGTCACGGGCGGCAAGAAGGAACTGAGGAGCGGACGGGTCGGCTGGGGTATATATCTAGCGCTATAGCGGCGCCACTCCAGGGGGCGCCCAGCCGACCCGCCGGAGTTGCTAGGGTAAAAATCTTCCGAAGAGCCGTGCACGCACACCTAACTGGAATGCATAGGAGCAATCACTCGAAGAAGAACATAAAGTTTTCCCTATGCTTCTCAAATTAACATCTTCAGGGTTGGCTGCATACAATTATCACTCCCATCTGCATTCAAGTGTAGGTAAAAATTAACTGTATTTTTCATCTTCCTAGAACTCAATCTCTGGCTACCCCAGTTTTCAATTGCAGTGCATGTCATCAATATGGGTCCCCTAAAATTTAGCTTCAAGTTTCAGGTTACAACCCAAAAGGTCAAAGCCAACTCAGATGGAAATCCAAGCTTCCCAATGAAACTGAAAAAAAAATTTCAAATAGTTTTAAAACAAAATCATAAAGGCACCTTGGCTTGCTAGAAAGGTAAAATTTTGTTTAGTGCTCTGTAACGAAAGTCCAAACCTGGTAAACTGTGCTTTAAGGTTTTTGGGCCACATTTTGCATTGCTCTAGATGCAGGAACATCTTTGTACCTCTACTGGCTTAATGGCCAAAAGATGGAGATCCCCAGACTGAGCTATTTTACTTGGCACTGTAGTGTCCTTTGGTTACTCTTTCTTTATATTTCAATTTATTTCAAAAGACTGCAGTTGCACAAAACAGACCTTTCCTAAAAATATTAGTAAAAGCTCTTTCATGCTGCAATTTTTGATGACAGCATGACATTCAACTCAGAAGAATGTACTTTGTACTTTATAACAAAAGTCAAATAAAAGTGATGGAGCTGTAATAAAAAATAAAAATAAAAAAGTGTTTATTAAAACACTATGGGGCTCAGACTAAATAAATAAAAAAATGCTGTGAAATATCTCATTTTTCCTAAAATAAGATTAAATATAAGGTAAGAGAAAGTTACTCACCTTGCAGTAACTGAGGTTCTTCGAGATGTGTGTCCCTGTGGGTGCTCCACTCTAGGTGACGGTGCGTCCCAGCGCTGTCGATCGGAGATTTTCGGTAGCAGTGCCTGGTTGGGGCGCATGCACCCAGATGGTATCTCCCGTCTAGTTGGAATCTTCCTGAGTGTGTGCGCCCCACACCCTCCTCAGTTCCTTCTCTACCATGGTGAGTCATCTCAGTACTCAAAGTAGAGGGGAGGAGGGCGGGGAGTGGAGCACCCACAGGACACACATCTCGAAGAACCTCAGTTACTGCAAGGTGAGTAACTTTCTCTTCTTCTTCGAGTGCTGTCCCTGTGGGTGCTCCACTCTAGGTGAATGTGTAGCAGTACCCACTACGGTTGGTGGGACTTTGGAGATACAGCAGGGAGTACTGAAGATAGTACTGTATGACCTACTATTGTGTCTGCCGTGATGTCTTGTGTCAGAGCATAGTGTTTTGCAAACGTGTGTTCAGATGACCATGTAGCCGCTTTGCAGATATCAGGAATGGGAACGTTGTGTAGGAAGGCAATGGATGCCGACATGGCTCTAGTGGAATCCATCTGGGTGCATGGATTCTTTGCCTCAGTCTTCACGGCTGAGGATGTTAGGGAGATTCCCAAACCTGAGCTGGCTTTTGTAGGTGACAAATCTGAGGAACTGTCACAGATTGAAGTGTCAGTAGAGGAGGTTTTGGAATTAATTGATAAACTCAACATAACAAGTCACCGGGACCAGATGGCATTCACCCAAGAGTTCTGAAAGAACTCAAATGTGAAGTTGCGGAACTATTAACTAAGGTTTGTAACCTGTCCTTTAAATCGGCTTCGGTACCCAATGACTGGAAGTTAGCTAATGTAACGCCAATATTTAAAAAGGGCTCTAGGGGTGATCCCGGCAATTACAGACCGGTAAGTCTAAGCAAATTAGTTGAAACAATAGTAAAGAATAAAATTGTCAGACACATAGAAAAACATAAACTCTTGAGCAATAGTCAACATGGTTTCTGTAAAGGGAAATCGTGTCTTACTAATCTATTAGAGTTCTTTGAAAAGGTCAACAAACATGTGGACAAGGGGGATCCGGTGGACATAGTGTACTTAGATTTCCAGAAAGCCTTTGACAAGATCCCTCACCAAAGGCTCTTACGTAAATTAAGCTGTCATGGGATAAAGGGAAGGTCCTTTCATGGATTGAGAACTGGTTAAAGGACAGGGAACAAAGGGTAGGAATTAATGGTAAATTCTCAGAATGGAGAGGGGTAACTAGTGGTGTTCCCCAAGGGTCAGTCCTAGGACCAATCCTATTCAATTTATTCATAAATGATCTGGAGAAAGGGGTAAACAGTGAGGTGGCAAAGTTTGCAGAGGATATGAAACTACTCAAGATAGTTAAGACCAAAGCAGATTGTGAAGAACTTCAAAAAGATCTCTCAAAACTAAGTGATTGGGCAACAAAATGGCAAATGAAATTTAATGTGGATAAATGTAAAGTAATGCACATTGGAAAAAATAACCCCAACTATACATACAACATGATGGGGGCTAATTTAGCTACAACGAGTCAGGAAAAAGATCTTGGAGTTATCGTGGATAGTTCTCTGAAGATGTCACGCAGTGTGCAGAGGCGGTCAAAAAGCAAACAGGATGTTAGGAATCATTAAAAGGGGATAGAGAATAAGACTGAGAATATATTATTGCCCTTATATAAATCCATATCTCGAATACTGTGTACAGATGTGGTCTCCTCACCTCAAAAAGATATTCTAGCACTAGAAAAGGTTCAGAAAAGAGCAACTAAAATGATTAGGGGTTTAGAGAAGGTCCCATATGAGGAAAGATTAAAGAGGCTAGGACTCTTCAGTTTGGAAAAGAGAAGACTAAGGGGGGACATGATAGAGGTATATAAAATCATGAGTGATGTTGATAAAGTGGATAAGGAAAAGTTATTTACTTATTCACATAATACAAGAACTAGGGGTCACCAAATGAAATTAATAGGCAGCAGGTTTAAAACAAATAAAAGGAAGTTCTTCTTCACGCAGCGCACAGTCAACTTGTGGAACTCCTTACCTGAGGAGGTTGTGAAGGCTAGGACTATAACAATGTTTAAAAGGGGACTGGATAAATTCATGGTGGCTAAGTCCATAAATGGCTATTAGCCAGGATGGGTAAGAATGGTGTCCCTAGCCTCTGTTCGTCAGAGGATGGAGATGGATGGCAGGAGAGAGATCATTTGATCATTGCCTGTTAGGTTCACTCCCTCAGGGGCACCTGGCATTGGCCACTGTCGGTAGACAGATACTGGGCTAGATGGACCTTTGGTCTGACCCGGTACGGCCTTTCTTATGTTCTTATGTTCTTATGAGTTCTAATGCCTTTGGGCGGTTGAAGATTCTTCGCCCGGTAACAGGATCTGATGCAGTCAGAGATCCACTTGGATAGATGTTGTTTAGAGATAGCTGTGCCTTTTGATCTTTCGGCAATGGAAACGAAGAGTCGTGGAGACTTGCAAAATGATTTAGTCCTGCCTAAATAAAAGGCAATTGCTCGCCTGACATCGAAAGTATGCAGGGTTGCGTCCTGTGGAGTTTTGTGAGGTTTGGGGTAGAACGTAGATAAATATATAGGTTGGTTGAGGTGGAAGGTTGATACCACCTTAGGAAGAAATTTAGGATGTGGTCTCAAAGTGACTTTATCTTTAGAGAAGATTGTGTATGGAGGGTGGGTCATCAGGGCACTCATTTAACCAACTCTCCTTGCTGATGTTATGGCAACTAGAAAAGCCACCTTCATGGACATATGTAGATCAGAGGAGGTAGCCAAGGGCTCAAATGGAGGTCTCATGAGAGCATGAAGAATGAGGTTAAGATTCCATGTAGCCACTGTTGAGTGAATCTCAGGGTAAAGATTTTGCAGGCCAGAGAGAAAGCGTTTAATGGTGGGGTGTGTAAAGAGTGAGTACCCAACCAATAATTCATGGAAGGTGGTAAGCGCCACCAGGTGCACTTTGATGGAGCTGAGCGAAAGTCCATCCTGTTTTAGTTCGAGGAGGTAATCTAGAATATTAGGAAGGGTCACGTTGTTGGGTGCTAAATGTTTATGTGAGCACCAAAGAGCAAAGCGCCTCCATTTCTGAAGGTAGGTTTTACGAGTGGAGTCTCTCCTACTGTGCAAGAGGACATATAGGACTTGCTCGGAACAGGCTAGTTCATGGGTTTGGAACCATGAAGGAACCAGGCTGTGAGGTGGAGCTTCTGGAGCTGGGGGTGAAGGACTCGTCCACTGTCCTGGTAAAGGAGGTCTGGCCTGTTGGGGAGAGCCCATGTGTGACGGGAGGACATGCGGAGAAGGTAGGGGTACCACGTCTGTCTTGGCCAAGCCGGGGCAATAAGGATGATCTGGGCCTTGTCGTCCGCGATCTTCCGAATAACCCTTTGTAGTAGAGGGATAGGTGGGAAGGCGTACAGGAGGTAGCTGTTCCATGGGATGAGGAATGCATCCCCTAGGGATGCAGTCCCGAGTCCCGCCCTGGAGCAAAACAGGGGCCATTTTCGATTTCGGGTCGTGGCGAAGAGATCTATTGACGGGGTGCCCCAGTGGGAGAAAAGCTGTTGGAGTACTGCGGGGTGCAGCTCCCATTCGTGTTCTGTCGAGAAGTGCCTGCTGAGTGCAGCGGCAGTAGCGTTGTGGCAGCCTGGTAGATAGGAGGCAATGATCTGTATTCGATGTTGTATGCACCAATTCCATAGTCGAATGGCTTCCATGCAGAGGGAATGTGAGCGGGCTCCCCCTTGTCTGTTTATGTAATACATACATGCTATGTTGTCTGTTAAGACTCGCAGGTATTTGTTCTTTATGAGGGGAAGAAAGTGAAGGCATGCTCTCCTCACTGCTCTGAACTCTAGGAGATTTATGTGTAGATGCGTCTCTGATGGAGACCACCAGTCTTGTGGCCTGTGTTCCCCTAGATGCGCTCCCCAACCTATCAGGGAAGCGTCCGTGGTGAGCATGAGCGTTGGGGATCGTTGCTGGAAGGAAACCCCTGTGCAGAGGTTTTCTGGACTTGTCCACCATTGTAGGGAAGTTATAACATTGGGAGGAGGAGTTAGCAGCATCGCTAAGGGATGTCTGCTGGGTTTGAAACTGGAGTTGAGCCAGCCCTGGAGGCATCTCATATGTAGCCTGGCGTGTTGAACTACGAAGGTGGTAGCTGCCACACAGCTCGTACGCACGCTCTCTATTCGTCTACGCTCTCTAATCTGCCTACAGCTCCTTGGTCACACTGCCATGTGACCAAGGAGCTGTAGGCAGATTCTTGCTTGTGTCCTGGGACGAATAGAGAGCGTGCGTACGAGCTGTGTGACAGCGAGGAATCTGTTGTATGGGAGCGAGGCCCTGCTCTGGGTTGAGTCGAGATGAGCTCCGATGAACTCGATCTGTTGCATGGGTATCAGGGTGGATTTTTGGATGTTTATTTGGAGGCCTAGGCTGTGAAAGAGGGAGATGGCGAGATGCGTGGCTTGAAGTGTGTCGCCATAGGAGTCGCCCTTGATGAGGCAATCGTCCAGGTAGGGGAAAAGAGTGACGCCATGTTTGCGGAGGTGAGCCACAACGACGGCTAGGGTCTTGGAAAAAGCTCTTGGAGCCGTGGAAAGTCTGAAAGGAAGAATTCTGTATTGAAAATGATCCTGACCGATTGTGAATCGTAGGAAGTGTCTGTGAGCTGGATGAATTGATATGTGGAAGTAAGCATCTTGTAGGTCGAGGGCTGTGAACCAGTCCCCTTGATCCAATGCAGGTATTATTGTGCCCAGTGTGACCATCTTGAATCTTTGTGTCCTCACAAATTTGTTCAGTCAGCGTAGGTCTAGTATAGGCCTCCATCCTCTGGTCTCTTTCTGCGTTAGAAAGAATTGGGAGTAGAAACCTGTCCCCTGGTGTTGCAGATGCACAGGCTCCACTGCACCTAGTTGCAGAAGGTGAGCCACTTCTGTGCGAAGTAATTGCTCGTGAGAAGGGTAGGATATAAAAGGGATGGAGTAACCGGTCTGAACTATTTCGAGGACCCAGCGGTCCTGTGTGATCCGCTGCCAGGCATGTTGGAAATACTGGAGGCGGTGGCCAAATGGACAAGTGGTGGAATCAAAGGGTGGTCATGCAGACCCTCGAGCAATGCTTCAAAACTGTTGTTTATTGCCCTGTGGACGGAGGGTGGTGGCTTGATTTTGGTTTTGTCTGCATTTGAGAGGTCTAGAACGATTCCTAGTTGTGTCGTATGGTCTGGATTGAGGACGATAGTACTGATGTATGCGTGGTCTTTGGTAGGGTTGGTATCGCTGTCTCCTGGGAAGAGATGGGTGAATGCCCAGGGTGCGCAATGTCGCTCTGGAATCCTTCATGGTGTGGAGGAGTTAATCAGTTTTGTTTTTTTGGGAGAAGAGTTTGTCCTTATCGAAGGGGAGATCCTCCACTTTAGTCTGTAGTTCTTTAGGAATGCCTGACGCAGAGAGCCATGAGGCTCTGCGCATAACCACAGCAGTTGCAATAGTACAGGCTGCTGTGTCCGCCGTGTCTAAAGATGCCTGTAGGGCCGTTCTGGAGATCAGTTGTCCCTCAGACAGGATTGATTTGAAGTCTGCTCTTCTGTCCTCTGGTATTTAGGAGGCAGATCGAAAAGCTTATTGTAATTATCAAAATCATAGCTGGCGAGGAGGGCAGAATAGTTAGCAATCCTGAACTGTAGTGTAGAGGATGTATAAACTTTGCAGCCCAGGACATCAAGGCGTCTAAGGTCTTTGTCTTGAGGGGTGGGTCGATATTGTGACTGTTTGGTCCTCTGTGCAACTGCATCGATGACAAGAGAGTTTGGTGGTGGATGAGAAAATAGGAAGTCTGCGTCCTTTGCAGGAACGTAGTATTTACGTTCAGCCTTCTTGCAAGTTGGTACCAGAGAAGCTGGGGTTTGCCAGAGAGTGTCAGCTGGCTCCATGAGTGCCTCATTTATAGGGAGCGCGATTTTCGAGGGCGCAGATGGTTGAAAGATTTTAAGGAGTTTGTGTTGCTTCTTCTGAACCTCTTCCAAGGGAATATCCTGGCTGAGTGCAACCCTCCTAAAAAATTCTTGGAACTGTTTGCAGTCATCCACGGTCTGTGGATGTGAAGGGAGGATGGCTTCATCTGAGACTAGTGGAGAGTTAGGATTAGGCGAGTCAGGATATGGTGCGCAACTCCCAGAGTCAGGAGGGGGCTCAGGCACCCTAGAAGTGGATGGAGCAGGAGATTGAGGCACAGACGGAGGATGATTGGTAGGAGGATGTTGCCACGGGTACCATTGAGGCCAAGGCATAGGGTAGGAGAACCCAGGTGCCACCCACAGGGGGAAGCAAAGTAAGGAAACTGAGGCTGCTGAACTTGATCCGTGACCTGAGGTGGTAAAGGTGCCTGTGGAAGAGAAGCAGGAGGGGAGAACTCCGCTTGCTGCTGTAGCTCAAGGTCACCATCAGTGAAATCCAGTTCAGGAGAAAGTGGCGGTTCAAGAAAAGAGTCCTCTGTATCTAGGAGCGGAGAGTGAGGCTCAAGTGGCACTAAAAGGTCACTTTGAGTAAGAAACTGTTGCTCCTGCTCCCTAGGCTGAGCTAAGCTTGCTCTCTGCTGTAGCTCGTTAGTAGTGAGTTTAGAGGTGCCCTGCAGGGGGTCTGCTGCTGGTGCGCGGGTACAAGAGTGGCTGGGTGCCGATGCTTTTCGCGGTGCCGAGGCTGATAGCGCTGTCGGCACCGCAGCTATTTTCACTGCTGAGGCAGAGCGTGCTGGCGGGACCGTGGCTGCTTTTAGCGCTGAAACTGACAGCATGATGATTTAGAGCCGCAGATCCCTGTCACAGCGAGCTCTTGACTTGAGGCTCGCACAATGGAGGCACTTCGCGGGGATGTGGGTGTCCCCGAGGCACCTCACACAATGTCAGTGCCCATCTGACCACGGCATGGAGTCCTGGCAGGAGATGCATTTTTTGAATCCTGAAGCTCCTGGCATTATGAATTAGAGATGGCCGAGGAGAGAGAGACAAGCCTGAGGGGCTTTTTTTTTTAAACTAAGTAACTAACTATGTAACTATACTAAAGGAAGGGAAACAACTGGGAAGTAATTAATAATTATTTCTATGTTCTTTGATACTGTTTCCTATAGATATCAGGGAAGAGAAGGCAGCACTGCCCCGAGTCCCGTCTTCAGCTGAGGACGGTTGAGAAGGAACTGAGGAGGGTGTGGGGCGCACGCACTCAGGAAGATTCCAACTAGACGGGAGATGCCATCTGGGTGCATGCGCCCCAACCAGGCACTGCTACCGAAAATCTCCGATCGACAGCGCCGGGACGCACCGTCACCTAGAGTGGAGCACCCACAGGGACAGCACTCGAAGAAGAATCAATATATGGCAACAGAGGGAAGTTTATTGGTTATTATTGCAATGATATTCTGGAAATTTAAGGTAAAACATTTTGTGCTAAGAAAAGCCGTAAATTCACTATATCAAAAGAAGCAAGAAAGGTAAATGGTAATATGAATACAGTAGAACTCAGAGTTATGAATACCAGAGTTACGAAATGATCAGTCAACCATACACCTTATTTAGAACTGAAAGTATGCAATCAGGCAGCAGCAGAGACAAGAAAAAAAAAGGCAAATACTGTACAGTACTGTTTTAAACGTAAACTACTAAAAACTAAAGGGAAAGTTTAAAAAAAGATCTGACAAGGTAAGGAAACTGTTTCTGTGCTTGTTACTGAAAATGCTGCTCTAAAGACAGAATTATTAGTTTCTTCATGGGCTCATCTCTGGCACTTATCACTATGGTATCAGTACTTCACAAACATTAATGTATCTTTGCAAAACCTCTGTGAGCTGAGAGGATGGTATTATCCCCATTTTACCAATAGGAAGCTGAAGCACAGAGATTAAAGTCAAACGCATCCACAAATGTTGGGAGCCCAATGAGAGATCCCTAAGGCCTGAGTTTTCAGAGTACTTAGCATTATATAGCATTCATATGCTCAAAGCACAGCTCCCACTGACTGCAATTGCAGTTAGGAGTGCTCAACACCTGTAGAATTCAGGCCACAAAGCCCCAAGCTGCTCACTGAGAAAATATGGAACATGCAATTAGGGACCACCTGTGAAGAGTTTGGTTTATGTGACTTGCTTAGCATCACACAAGAAATCTGTGGCTAAGGCAGGAACGGAATCCAATTCTCCAGGGCAGCATTCAACAGCCTTAACTATGAGACTCTCCTTTCTCTTCCTGCCTCAATCCCCACATCTTCCAATTTATGCAACAAATGAGGCAGACAATAGCCTCCTTTTTTCATCCTCACAGAGGATCCATCTTGTGCACTCAATGAGGTAGGGGTCCTGTGAAAACAACAGTATATGAGCATGTATCATAAAGCATAAACACAAGGAGGCCAAATTAAGGTTGCCTGAATTAAGGTTGACAGTGTATGTCCTAACCTCTGAGTGGTTCACTTCACAAGTGTAATAATGGTCTTTTAATGTAATTTTTGTTTGTTTATATATGTGTGTGTGCATGCGTAGATTCCGCTGAATAGCAACCCCATTAATTACACCTTTTTGTTAATGGAAACATTCTGCCAGGAACTGATACTGTCCAATAGATACATGTTAATTGGTCCAGATGTCAACAGGCAAGCTGGCTATTGACAATATTTTGGGGGAAAGTCCCGTCCACAGGCAGGTTTGCAAGGCTACAGTCAGGAATGGAAGCTCTGGGATGTATGGAGCCCAGGCTCCGGGGATACTGTGGACAGGGAAGCTGCTAACTGGATGCCATGGCTTTCCACAGGAAGCAGGAACAGTAGCTCTCCGTGCACTCTCCAGACTGGGTCCAATCCTGGACCCAGGGGCTTGGGTTTGGCACATCCTGGGGTCCTTCCTCCCCATGGAAAGCCCCAGATGCAAGCAGGTTTATGGGTCTGCAGCCAGGGAAGCAAGCAAGCGCTGGGAATCCTGGGATGTGCCTAGCATAGGTCCCTGGGGCCAGGACAGGACGCAGTCTGGAGAGAAGAGACAGAGGTACCATGCAGCCCCAGTGCTTCCTTCCCTGCCTGCAGCCCTGCAAACCTGTCTACAGCCAGAGCTTGACATGTCCCAGTGCTTCCTTCTCTTGCTGCAGCCCCAGAAGGCAGGTTTGCAGGGCTGCCGCCTCAGAAGGAAGTGCTGGGACATGCTGAGCCATAGCCTCAGGCAGGTTTGTGAGGCTACAGCCAGGGAAGGACGTTCTTGGGCTGTATGGTACCTCTCCGTACTCACTCTGTGTTGTGTCCTGCCCTGGCACCGAGGGCCCAAGCTCTGCACATCCCACTGAGGGATTGCTAATAAGCGGAAGTTAACATATCACACACGTGTGTATATGTTCACGCATGTTTGTTTACATCTTTTGGTATTGAAGAAACGATGCAATTCCATTCTTGGCATGCTATTAACCCAGAAGGATACTTGAGAGAACTGTTAACCGCCCAGCAATCTGTGAGCCTCCAGAACAGTAAGACTGAATACTTTTCAAGATTATTCTTTTGAAGTTTTCTTCAGGCTAGGCCTGAGAACCCTACTGAGACCCAGACAGAGTTTGTGATGCTGGTAGGCCAGATACCAACTCTTGCCCAGGCTGCTGGCATTAGTTAAGAACTGGCAAACTCATAGCTGGAGACCAGACCCGTTCAACGGTTTTGCTCTTATAAGAACGTATTTACTGATTAGACTTTATTAAATGTTTGCAAGTAGCTGCATGTATTAATCTCACTTTGTAATGTTGGTATTCCATGCTATAAGAAAATATTTACGTTTTACTTTATAACTTTGAAAATGTTTGCTTTAAATTTATGAACCCAGGCACTTGTATTCCCCGCCCCGCCTACACATCCAGAAAGACCATCAAAATCAGATGGGCCATCAAGGAACATTGCAATACAAATTATTGATTAATGGTCCTATCATGTCCCTGGAAATGTCACATGCAAGGAAGCTTGTTCTGTGGACTTGGAAGTTGAATGAAAGAAATAAAACAGTCACAGGAAAATTTTCCATCTCTTTGCTGTTTGAACTCACACAGGGCCAGAGCCACCAAACTGAAGCCAGAGATCCCCAGGGGTTACTTCCTTGGTCCACCTTGAAAGACACTTTGACTTGACAGATCACTACAATTCTGTCACTCTTAGGATTTAGATTGCAACTCATTTGTGCTTCTGTTTGTTTGCTTTAACCTGCAAATAACTCATTCTGTTCTTTTTCCTAGTTAATAAGCCCTTAGATAGCTTATTACGGGATTGACTACAGATGTTGTCTTTGGTGTCAGATCTAGGGTACCCACTGATCTAGGGTAAGTGACTGGTCTCTTGGGACTGGCAGCAACCTGAATATTGTGTGATTTTTGGTGTAAGTGACCATTTATCACTAAGTCCAGTTTGCCTGGGTGGCAAAATAGACTGGAGAGTCTAAGGGGATTATCTGTGACTCGATGTAAAGACTGCTACAGTGATCCAGGAGTTCACATTTATTACTGACCCGGTGAAATCTAAATATAGAACTCACCACCGGTTTGGGGTGTCTGCCTTGAAGCCACTCCAGATAGCATGATAGTTGAGCAGAGAAACGTATTCCATGTCACAGAGGAGTTCGCTATTTTGAAATCAGTTTAATTCTGATTTGAAACAAAAAACAAAATTTTCAAGATTCTCTGCAAAATGGGATGGGATGGGACACTGACTCTGGAGCAGTCTGGGCCCAGAGCAACAAACCCTGGCAGCCCTGACATCTCCAACCCTGAGGCAGGCTACCCTGCAGCCACAGAATCCTGGAAGCCTTTGGGTTCGCAACCCCAGGCCAGTCTTCCTGGCAGGCTGCCCCAGAGCTGCAGACCCTCAGCAGCCTGCAAGGAGCCAGGCACATTTCCATCAGAATTCTGCCTGGTTTCTGGATGAACTTTGTAAAAATACAAGTGTCTTTGCAGAATGTTTTGATTTTGATGAATCAGCAAATTCCAATGTTTCAAAGAATCACAGAATATCCACATTGGAAGGGACTTCAGGAGGTCATCTAGTCCAATCCCCTGCTCAAAGCAGGACCAATCCCCCAACTGATTTTTGCCCCAGATCCCTAAATGGCCCCCTCAAGGATTAAACTCACAACCCTGGGTTTAGCAGGCCAATGCTCAAACCACTGAGCTAACTCCTCCTGCTTGGTTCAGTCAGAAAGAAAAGGACTGGAGCCATTTCAGAAGGTTTCTGTTCATCTCTGCATCTTTTATATGGAACCACAAAAATCTAATTGTTAGAGACTCCCTGCATCAAACTAAAGATTCAGACTTAGTAACATTTTGCTTGTGGTCACTGAGATGGAGTAGCAGGGTTCACCTTAAAAACAAGTAGCCTTCATTTATAACTTTCAGGAACACAAATGATTACAAAGCAAAAAAATAATAATTCTCGACTGAAGACCAGCAAAAAACCTGGGAACTCTCACTTTCATTCTGGAATTTTTCTTTCGTTTCTTGTATATGGTTTCCAATCAGCAGGTCCTCAAAGCAAATCCATGTTGACTGAGATGTGATAATGTCTACTTTATAAGGAAACTGTGAGGTGATACTAATTAGGGTGTACAAAGACCTTGAGATCGTCATGTGAAAAGTACCAGTTATTATTGCTATTTTATATGAAAGAATAAGAAAGCCTGTTTCACTTGTGAAAAATTGACTTTCATCATAATGAAAAGGTTTTTTTGCAAAATCATCATTTAGAATGTTTGATTATCTGGTAAAATGTGATTTATTTATTTATAGGTCTGCTCTAGGCAACAGGAAAATGAACTACTGAGAAACAAACTTCTCATGTTCATGCAATTATTCACTGTACAAAATAATGACAGATAAAAATCATGCAACATATACCAGAATTATTATTAACTTTTCTCTAAGGTATCAGCAGCTGTAAGAATTTAAGAGTGAAATCTTTCTTCATATGCTATAATCCTGAATCTCCTTTACTGTATCCTGTATTAAAACATGCCCAATATCATTCAATTCATTTCTATAAATACTCTGTGTATTCTGGTCTTACTCACATCACGCAGCCTAAATGCAGAACAATCTTTCCCTTCAAACCAGGAACATACAATACTTCATATAGCCTCTTTACACACACTACATTTTCACATTTGTGTGAATTATCATTGTGATCAAATTAGTGAATTCTAATCCTCCCAAGTGCTGTCATAGAAAAATGATCCTGTCACTCATATCAGCTTAAAAAGGATAGTGGAGGTGAACTGAAAATCCTGGTTTCCAAATATGAGCTCTAAATAAAAGTACTAATAATAATAATCATTCAACACAGACTAGTGGTTTTGTTTTTTGTTTTTTACATAATAAGGAAACTCAATTGACTATCACAACCTTTTCTCTACCCTTCCCATAAAAGAAATCTGCTCTTGAAAATTTTAATGAGCTTATGATTCAAGGATAATTGAGATAGCAAATGGTGATAGCTTATCCTTATCTCTGAGCACCATATGTACCTCCCAATCTTCTGCTTTTGTTTTAAATGTACATGGAGTTTACATTTATATTTGTGTAGTGACCTGATACATAAATAGCCAACCTGAAGAGAACAATCTCAATTCCCACTCTATACATTTTCACTGAAAGGGCCTTTATCTATCTTAATTTTCTGACTAAAAATGTGGCCAAGCCCTATGAAAGGAAAAAATAGAAATGACTTGTTTGTGTAATCATTTTTAGTGCGTATTTTTTGCTAATAGATTCACAGGAACATTATTCTCTTTTACTATCCCTCTTTAACATTCTGAGAATTGTAGCTTGAATATTTGAATAATCCATATTTTCTGTTTTATATATTTTACATCATATAATAAAAAGGGAGAATCATTTTTCTCTCTCTCATTAGAACTGAGATATTCTGAAATTCCACGGATTTAAAATGTTAATTTGTGTGCTGACAAGCATTAAACATGAGGGTTAATGTTTAGCAATGGATTGGTCACGTATTTTGTAGGGTACAGACCTTTTTTAAAGGATCAGGTTATTTAGTATTAAACATTCTGTCTTATATGGCTGTCCAGGAAATATAGAATACATGTTGTTTAATCTCCAGGTTTGGAGTGTATATACATGCAATAGATGGGGAAAAGGCACTTGGAAATACTAAAATATTTCTCCCTTTCTTCTCCCAGCTCTGTGGATTTGTGGGATACATATATATTTTCTAACTAGGGACCAATTCTCATTATATATATACACAATTGATATGAATCTATATGAATGTGGAAAACAATGTTAATCTGCATCAAAATAAGATGTACACTAGCCCTAGCTTTGCTATCTCACGCATCCATTTGGTCTTTCTGTCCCCATTCCCCTTTTTCTTGCTATTTATTTACAATCTTCCAGTTTCTGGACAACCTCTTCATCAGGAGCAGTTCTTAGTGTGGGAAGAACAAACAATTGAGGGCATTCTATTTATAGAAGCCTCTCCTGCAGGAGAGGTTATGCTATTTAGGGTTTGCATTGGATTATAGCCTACTATACAGATCTGGCTCTGATCACATCCAGGCAGGAACGGCATTGTAGAAAGGAGATTTCAGACTTACAGGGGAGATCGCTTGAGATTGGGCAACATCATCTTTTTTTATTTTACATTTCTTCAATATTTATAGAGTCTATGTGCTTATGGGCTTGTTTGTTATTTTTATCCACACTCTCTTACACACTGTAATAAATGTTTCCCATTAAAGGAAAAAAATTTACAAGCACTGGATATTGCACAGAGAGCTGAATACTGGACTATTATTTACCATCTTATGCTCCCCAACAGACGAAGCAGTGTGACATCAAGCAAAAAAGCTGTTCACTTAGTGCCTGATCCTTTAGTCCATATTCAGGCAACACTAACAATCAAGGAATTAGAGATGTCCAAACTTACAATGAAACCTCCAAATGTAACTGCAAAACACTGCTAGTCCATGGAATTGATATTTTATGTTTCAATAGGCCCCTGCAGACCAGACATGACATAATCACAATGACAGAAGCTTCATTCATAGTGGAGATGAACCCCGGGATCTAAACATCTTCGCTCAATGATGTGGCTAACCAAAACCCTGGATCCAAACATTCCCAAATATTGGAATATTTGATGTATTTGGATTCAGCCTAAAGAGAAATCTGCAGTGTTAACTGAAATCTTTCACTTAATGCCCACCTTTCTCACCTATTATTTTTCCCCTTTGGTGGGCAGGAGGTAGAGAGCTTAGTCAATTTAGTGCTTGTGAAGGTGTCAAATTCACAACTTTGGACTCTGAGGTCCTCTGTTTATCCACAGAATAGGTACAACACAGTCAGAAGCAATGCAAATTGCCCCACAGTACTCTATCAGTGTGCTTCAACTTTGACTTGGAGGGTAGAGAAATTATTTCAGTCTGCAGACACATTCAATCTTGGGCCTCTGCAGAGATTCTGCTACCATGCCAATTAATTACAATTATGACTGGGGTTTTTTTGTGCTGCGGATTCACTAGGATTTATTCATTTCAAATAGGTCACCCAATGGCTGCCAGTTTACAGTAATACTCAGGTGCGGCTCCAGGCCCCAGCATGCCAAGCGCGTGCTTGGGGCGGCATGCCACAGGGGGTGTTCTGCCAGTCACCAGGATGGTGGCAGGCGGCTCCGGAGGACCTCCCGCAGGTGTGCCTGCGGAGGGTCTGCTGGTCCTGCGGCTCCGGTGGCGTGCCTGCGGGAGGTCCACCAAAGCCGCGGGACCAGCGGACCCTCCGCAGGCACGCCTGAGGGAAGTCCACCAGAGCCACCTGCCGCCCTCCCGACGACCGGCAGAGCGCCCCCCGTGGTATGCTGCTGTGCTTGGGGCGGCAAAATGTCTAGAGCCGCCCCTGGTGATACTCATTCACTACTAACATAGTCTGGATTTGAAACCTGTTGCCAAGACTCTGAATCCCATTTTCAATCCAGTGAGGGTTTGTCTACACAGGGACACTCAAAAAAGTTAAACTCGAAGAAGGATTACACTTCAGTGAACTGAAGCCACTTTATTTCTGAATGAGAGCATCCACACACAATTTAATGCAGTTTAATTTATGCACATTAACATCACAGCTTTAATCACTTAATCTTTTTAACTTTTTTCAGAATCCCCATGTAGACATGCCCCGAGTCATCCAGTCTACTGTGTGTATTTTTCTAATTTGGAAAGTTTTTTGGCTGCATTTTTTTCTGGATTAAAGATTTTTAACAGGATAAATTGAAATGATAATAGTTTAAAATTACACACACCATCATAAGTTATTTTATTATATTAATCTTCTCCCAGTCTGCCTATTTTAGTTTGATACAAAAAAAAAACAAACAAAAAAATCCAACCAAACATCCCCCAATTATCCACCCCAACAACAACCCCTAACCTTCTCCCCTCCCCCACTTTAGGTATTGTGCAACGTTAGCTCATAGCCCTCAGGGCAGACATTAGAAAGGAGCTGTATTATTTCCCTGCTCTAGCTGCAGGAGATTTAAACTTTCAAGGGTGCTTAGCAGCTTGTATTTTAAATATTGAAAAGACTGTTTTCTTCCCAGTTTAGCTGAACCTGAAACAAGAGTTTGATTGAAAGATACATTCACTTCCATCTGTTTCTGCTTGGCATGAAACCATGGAGAGAATATGCAGCCAAGTAAGGGCATTTTAAAATAAATTTAATCTCAGAATTTGAAAATAATTATTTTGAACAAAATACTTTGTTATACACAACATTAATTTAAAAAATGTCTTGGCCCTCATGATCTACATGTAAGTCATTTTCCAGTTTGTAAGATGTTCTTGATATCTTTTCAAAGCCAATGTGTCTTCAGTGAGAGAGACTTTAGCCCAAACTAAGTGTCATATTAAAGAATCTGAGCTTTAAAAAGGCTCTGAATTTTAATAGCCATTCCAAGTAGTTGAAGAAAGACTGGCATTAAAGAAATGCCTTTTCCATCAATTCCTGTTCTCTCCAATCATTTGGATTTTCCCTCCACATTTGTGGATTTTACGAAGTCCTTATAGTAGCTCAAAAGATTCCTTTATTACCCTTTATATTCTTTCCCCCAATCAATGACCTTGTGTCATACTAACAATCCTTCCAGCTAAGGGATGGTGGAAATACCTTTCTTTGGAACTTGCTAATAGCACTATTGACTTACCCAGAATAATACACAGCATTTCTTTCCTTACTTACCTGGTAGGGGAGATACCATGATCACGAAGGTGGTTTTCCCAGGGTGAGGCTCATCCATTGCACTGCGGGTGTGCTGACCCCTGCGGGTGTGCTGACCCCTGCGATTTCCCCAAATGCGGGAAACTCGACTGCATAATTTGTGGTAGTGGGGGACTGCGTTCCGCGCTCAAAAATCTATTTCCCTATGTTAAGTTCTCCTCACACCTTCTATGGGCCATCTTAATTATCACTTCAAAAAGTTTTTTTTTCCTCCTGCTGATGATAGCTCATCTCAATTGATTAGACTTTTCCTGTTGTTATGCATACTTCCACCTTTTCATGTTCTCTGTATGTATAAATATCTCCTGTCTGTGTGTTCCATTCTATGCATCCGAAGAAGTGAGCTGTAGCTCACGAAAGCTCATGCTAAAATAAATTTGTTAGTCTTTAAGGTGCCACAAGTACTCCTGTTCTTTTTTTTTTTTTAAAGGCTCTTAAGCACCTGCCTGCTGGGCATGAAGTCCCAAGAGAGAGCCTCAAAATTGATAAAGTGCGTCAGTACTGCTGGATTTTGCTTCCAGTCTATCATGCTGGATTCTTATTGATATATTCAGGGACAATCTTTCTAATGCTGTAACACTTTTAATGGTTTACTCAAATAATTCTATTAATTTTTAGCCTTAATTCTGCAAAAATACAAAAACCAGTAATAACTGTTAGCAACATTAAAATGTAACTATTTTAACAGATAGAGCTATTCAAAGAAAAGATGCTAGAAGTTAAAAGTAAAAATCTGGGATGGGAAAGCAGGTTTGCACTTCGGAGCTATTTTCATTTTCCCCATTTAAAATACTCAGGCTGAAAACTTGTATTTCTTATTTCTACCGTGTTCAGTTGGAAATGAGAGGTATCATTTGAACCATTTTACACACACTAGTTACTGAATGACTGATATTTTTGTATTTCACTTTCAAAACAAAATGACACCCCTCATATAAGCCACTTACTATTTAAAATATAGGTAACATGACAAAGAAAATCACTGTTGATGAAGGTAACAGATAAGAGATTCTAAATTTTATTGCTCTTGAAAAAGTTAAACACAAGAGGAACACTGACTCTAGAAGCTACTTATTAATCTTTAATAAAAACTCATTTTAGATTAAAATAAAAAATAGCATTTCATCCCTAAACATGAATAAAAGACAAATTTATTTTTTCATAGAACTAGAAAATGGGGCTGATGTCAATTTACTTTACTATATAAACTTAATGTAGTCATCAGCCTCACTAATTCTGTGTGTGCGTGTTTCCACGTTATGAAGCTACATCCTGTTGGATAATTTGCTCACTCCTATATGCCCTCCGGATCCAAAAGCCATTGTATAAGGTGATGTGATCCTTGCCTCCACAAAAGTCTTTAAGTAATATAGTTATGGGACTTCACATATTGTGTGCGAGTGACCTAAGTGATAATGTAAACCAAAATCTTAGGGGCAATCATGGAAGGTACTCAATGCTCTCAAGTCTCACCAAATTCCGTGGGAATGGAGAGTGCACACAGGCCCTCACAGGAGTTGCAGAGTAAGTCATATAAAGGTATAATCAGGTTTCAGAAGTGGCCCTGGCAACATATATTAAAACTCTTAGTATAATAAGCTATAACTCCAATAACAGTTACATTGGCAAGAAGGAACATCTCCCCTCAAGGAAGGATAAATCAGGGGTTCTCAACCTTGTTCTTTCTCAGCCCCCCCCCAATGCTGTAAAAGTTCCCCAGCCCACCTGTGCCACAACAACTGTTTCTCTGCATATCCCGTAAATTAAAAGCCAGGGCTGGCATAAGAGGGTAGCAAGCAGGGCAACTGCCCAGGGCCCCACATCATAGGGGTCCTGCAAAGCTAAGTTGCTCGGGCTTCAGCTTTCAGCCCCGGGCAGCAGGGCTTGGGCTTTCTGCCCTGGGTCCCAGCATGTCTAACGCTGGTCCTCCTTTCTGGTTCATTTTGGCGTATCCCCTGAAACGTCCTTGCAGCCCCCCCGAGGGCCCTGGGCCGCTGGTTGAGAACTGCCTCTCTCTTTGATATATTTACAATTAAAAAACACAAACTTAGTTCTCAAGTTGTTATTGACAAAGTTCACTACCACCAAGCCATTTTAATAATTTTCATTTTAATAATAATCACTGTTTGTTTAAAACAAATTTGCTTTAATTTATTTTAATGGAATATATAATCTAATTGATCGGTGACTGTCTATTTTGCGTTGGAGGCTCTCAGAGCTCAACACTCAGCTGTGCTTCAATTTAATTTTGCTCCCTGAATCATAATTCAGAATGCCAATCATGGCACAAAGCACCCTAATTTACAATATGCCCTCCTAAAAAGCATAAACCATGTTGTTTCAAATGAGTCCCATGCCTGGGCTATCAAATTCCTGATACATACCAAGCAAACTTAAATCAGAGAAACAGACATGCAAGGTATGGAGGATTGGGTCTAATGATGCTTATTTGTTTAAAATATTTTTTTATTTTATTTTATTCAATTATTTGTTTAAAATAAATGCAGTTCACATATTTGTACATTCTGTTTCCATGTTTTTATTCTGACTTAGCATAAAGAACCTACTCATAAAATCATGAGTCAGACACAGAATTAAATTAAAGCTATGTGGGGAGGATTGTGTTTTGTTTTGATTGTATAAAGTACATACATAACGTTCCCCAAATGCTCTTGGCGTGTGCGAGAGAGAGACGAATGGCAAATGATACCAAAGTCATAGCAAGAAAAATACACGACTGAAAGGAAATAGTTCATTCTTTGGCAATTGTACCATGAGTATGGCTATTCATCACCTGCAGCGACTACTGAAAGACAGCACTGAATTTCTGAGTTGAAAGTGGAAGGACATGTATGAAGTGTGAGCCAGAATGCCAAATAACACCCAAGATATGCACTGAATGTGTATGATGATATGGCCAGGAGATTTGCAGGCAAACAACTGAAGTCACTGCAGAAAGAAAGATAGCTACAGGCAGGTGCAGCACCAGAATGGATCACCAGAACAATAGTTGAGCTCTGTTTTATTAAAGGCCATCAAACAATCCTCAGAATACTTAGGGGAATGGAAAGTCTCTGCCAATTAGATTTTCTTCCTTTAAATAAGGCATGACATGATGCTAAGACCTGACAATTACAACTGATAAAAAAATGGATTTTTTTCCACTTCCCCCTTTTTGTCAAAAAATGTCCAAATATGAACATTTAAACCATGTCTAGTTATCAAGAATCAGCACCAAGTTGTATTTTATATCTGTGATTAAATAATTAGCATGGTCTTCTGTGTCATTATTCTGAGTATTATGGTTAAGGAAGAAAAATTGCTCAATCACATAGTACTGTGGGAGGCACCAAACGGAACTGGTGTGAATCTGTTGAATGAGTTGGGATTATAAATGCAACCACTGGGAAATTAGGAGGACATGTTCCCCTCCCTTAACTTCTTATTATCTTAGGGATGACCTGTTAGTGCAACTGAAGGAGTAATTGAATAGCTAATCTAATCTTTTTAAAAAGTCATAAAGTAAATATATAGTAGAAGCTTGTAAAAGGTAAGAAAAGTCTAAGTGCAATCAACTTTGTATTCAATCTGGTATACAGTACACAGAGATATTAAGATTATCTCCCTGATAATTCTCATTTATCCATGATGTTTACATGGATGGAGTAGGGAGAGGAGATAAGACTCTGTAACTTTAAGATTATAATTCTCATTAAATGATTCAATAATGTAACAGGAAGGTCAGAGTTAATATTGTATCTTGCAGTGTGATTTTTATTTCTTTGATGCATAAATTGATGATCATATTATTGAATGTGTGTGTGTATTAGGAAGGGCAACAGTGTCTCTGTGCAGCTGAGAAAGCTAATGCATATCCAAAACAATGGCCAACCTCCAAGCAAGATACCTTAATTGATCATTAGCTTGATTGCTAATGTTGGTGCTGTTGTGAAGAAATATATAAGCAACATGAACTCTTAAGTTAATTTGTTTTCTGTGGGAATTTATATACACAATATGTTTATATATACACATATATAAATAAATAAACATACACACATATACACCATATACCTATATGCTGAAAGAACTGGGGGAGAGTGGTGGGGAAGAGGGTATTTTGACAGCTGCACATCCTCATTCAGTCACCTTGGAAGTGCTTTGTGGGTGCTTGGGCCATGCTGGAAACATGGGTAGAGTCTGGACAGCAACCATGAGCAGGCTAGGGCTAAGCAGATTCCAAGGAAAATAATATCTCCCCAGGAGATACTTAAGGAGAAACATACTGAAGGGGGGAGGAATAGCTCAGTGATTTGAGCATTGGTTTACTAAACCCAGCATTGGGAGTTCAATCCTTGAGGGGGCCATTTAAGGAACTGGGGTTTAAAAAAAAAACTGTCTGGGGATTTGTCCTGCTTTGAGCAGGGGGTTGGATCAGATGATCTCCTCAGGTCCCTTCCAATCTTGATATTCTATGATTCCTATGGTTCTACAGGCCACTAGGCACAGAGACAATTCAATGGACCTATGGATAGTGATGCATCTGAAGGGTTGTTGGGCAGGGCCCAGAGTTTGTTCTCCAAAGGGGGTAAGTCTCATAGGCACCCAGGGGTTGGGGTCTACCTATTGTTAACCTGCAAGGTGAAGTTAGTGATGGCACAGCCCAGAGGAGAGTGTTTCAGTAACTGAAACACTGGTGGTATTAAGGAGCTGACACAGCCACGACAAGGAAGACCCCCTCCTCTCTAGAGACCAGGGTAATAATCTGACTTGTTCCTGGAGACACCAAGAACCATCAACATTCATGACAAAAGTTGTGTTATTCCCCCCTCATCTTCTTTAAATCAGTGCGTTTACTTCTGGGATTAATTTAGCTCTATATATTTCTTAATACCTTATTAGTGTTGTCACAAATATTCTTACAGGTGATCTATACTTTTTTTCCCCGCTGAAGGGTTAGCATACAGTAATCTAATATATACCTGCACACCATATGACTTTATTAAGTCATAGTATACATGGCTTGATAAATTCATATTTTTATGAATCTCTATGCTATCAGACTAGATCCATAGGTAATGTATTTACACTGGACGATTTTTTAAAAGCAGACTGTAGTAATAAAGTTGGTAACCAAAATATTATTGCACAGATACTGAAACATAACTAACAACATGCCCATGAAACTCCATTGACTAGAGGAAGAAGAGATTGGCTGAAAGTTTGGTCCTGCTGAAGTCAACAGGAGTTTTGAGTTCACTGAGGCCAAGATTTCACCCTTTGTGTATTGGTGTCTCCTTTATATTATTGCAGCATAAGCACACATTTCTAATGTAACAGCATATGTTTTGAGGAAACAATATCTTAAAGACTGTAGCACTTTTACTCTAAAGTTTCTTCCAACAAAATAATCATGTTTTTAGGCTTAAAGGCAGCATCAAATAACAGACACATGCAATGACAGGAATTAAACTGATAATTTTATGATTGCCAAAAAAGAAAAAGAAAAGCCTTTGCCCTTATTAAAAGAGTTGGGTTTTCATTACTCACCAACTGACAGCCTTCCAGGGAATTTACCAGCTGAGCATTCTGACATGAGAGAATGGAACCAGCCAAGTTCAACATTACACACACTGCAGACAGTAGCATGAAAAAGGTTATCTGGGGAGGAAAAAAAAACAAAAAACCCAGTCCATTGATTATTCATTGCAAAAGGCAAAAGGGGAAAAATTAATTTAGCCTTTAAAGTGCTTCCATCTTATCAAATAATCATATGGATGGCAACATTTTATACATTTTAAAGAATAACATAAAACATTTTACATGAAACATTTTTCAATCTTACAAGGTCCTGGGCTTCACACCATAAGAAACGCAATGCAGACACTAGTCTTGACTGCCATTTATTTTCGTTTAAACCCTTTAAGTCCTTCCACGTGATCTTCCATGAATAGCTCACCCCAAAATTCCATTTGCAACCCAAATATTAATAACTGAGACCCTGAAAATTAAAGTGATGATAAACAAACAACAATAGTGAAAAGCAAATTTTAGTGTTAGTAATCTAAGTTGCTATTTGTAACATAAAGAAATGTACTTTGTTAATATGTGATTTTATGTTACATATTAATGTACAACATTAGATACCATTATACCTTTTATATAATCCCTGGCTGGTTATAAGCAAGATAAACAATAATCACCAAATTAAAATATTATAGTGTGTATTAAAATAAATGTAATATATAACTACAGAAGAATGGGAAACACTAAGTATTATGAAACTAGTGAGAAAAATCTCTTGTTAATTGGTACTGAAATGTGATTTTTTTCACTGAAGACCCTCATTGAAATTATCTGTCAGTAGATTTTTTTAGAAAGCACTATCTTTAAAGTTACAAGCAAACTGGTGCCATGCTTTCATTCTTTGTTTATTTTTTATGATCTTACCCAGAGATGCTGCTGTCACTTCTCAGCTGGATGATATATGTTTTCATTCATCTAACTGTTTAAAAAAAACATTAAGTGCTCGTTCCCCTAATATGCAGCAAGCATTGACACGCATCTCATATAAGCTGCTGCTTTGCATCCATGCACAAGTGCAAGAAATGGTTACTAATTGTAACTGTGGTTCTTCGAGATGTTATGCAGATATGTATTCCACTTAAGTGTGTGTGTGCCCAGTGCACCGGAGCTGGAGAAATTTGCTTAGCAGTACCTGTAGAGGGGCAACGCTTGTGCATCATAGCCATAGCCCCTCGACTGGCTAATGAGGTGGTGCCGCCCCAATATTCCCTCAGTTCCTTCGCACTGAATGCCTGGACATGTGACTCTGATGCAGAGGGGATGGAGGGGCAGTTACGGAGTACACATCTGCATCACATCTCGAAGAACCAGTTACAGTAAGTAACTGTTTCTTCTTCTTTGAGTGGATGCAGCCATGTATTCCACTTATGTGACTCTCAAGCAATATCCCTTGACCCAGGAGGTGAGCCTTAGAATTTATGTAAACAGGGACTACAGGACTGCTCTACCAAAGCCTGCATCTGCCCTTGAAGATGTGGTTATGGTGTAATGGTTCATGAACATATGTACTGATGACCACGTAGCAGCCTTGCAAATGTCCAATATGGAAATGTCACAGAGATTGTCCACCAATTTGTGGGTGTTCTCTTGCAAGAACTCTGCTTAGACACCAAGGGAAGCAACTCATGCTGCAAAAGGTCTTTGTATGCCTTAGAATCCTCCAGTACTGAAGGGGAGGATGAGCCAGGCAGCACAGCATTGTTCAGAAATGAAGACGAGGCCCTTAACTGAGTCAAAGCCAGATCCTGTTCCAGGGCTGACAGACCTGGACAGGACAACTCTGGAGGCTCCATAGGAAGGACCACCAGTGCCTGGGTCTGTGGTGGATCTACGGTCACCACTGCAGACCTGGCCAGTGATCTTGCCTATGAATGAGACAAAGAGCAGGACCTCCACGATCGAGGAGCATCCCACAGATTCCATGGAGGCCACTGACATAGATAAGGCATCGGTGACCGTTAGACATGGGGTCAGGGACCTCCACCCCAGCCATGAGACATGTGCCAATCCTGGTACCCGTAACATTCCATCAGCAGCCGTCAGTGCTGGTCAGGTGATGGTGAGTGGGAGGATGACAACCTCAACTCAGACAGAGAGGAACCTCAGGATTGCAGAGATAACAGTGGGGCAAGACCAGAAGGAGCAAGTAGGTGGTCTGACTCATCCATCACCCAGAATGAGGCTGAAAGTGGCGCTACCAATGGAAGTAACACCATTAGGACTAAACATGCTGGTGCCAGAAGCAGTATCGGTCCCGAAGTGAACAGTGGTACCTGGGTGTCTCACTGCACCGAGGTTGAGAGCAGTGAATGTTGCCATGGAAGCATCTGTGTACTGACTGCAGTAGTGCTGAGCAGATTCCTTGTACTGAGCCCTCCCAGCCATACCAATTCTGGTGCCAGCCGTACTTCTACAACCTGTGGAAGGGGAACACTGGAGTTGTTGAGTTGCTGCTCTGATGATCGGGAGATCGCTGAGCCATGTTCAGTCGCCAAGTTGATGGCATTCATTGTGAATTCTCATTTAACAGACTGGGCCCCATGAAGGCTGCCATCTCCACCCCAACATTGGGGTGCGATGCTGACATGACAGACTCAAGAGTTCAGCAGCTCATTCAATCAAACGGGCTATAGTTAACACAGCACAGGCAAAGTCCTGGACCAAAGGAGAGGTCGGGACCAAAAGGCAGAAGAGGTCGGTAGCTGACTTGAAAGGATAATAAAATTAAAATTCTTTGGTATCTGGAACAATACTGGAGAAAACATGTACACATTTATATTTTGGTTCTTAATTAATGTATCACTAGAATCCTTCAAAACAACAGTAACAGCATGAAATCAAAGGGAAAGACATCCAGAATTTCACTGCCATATAGAGTTGTTTCTCATATACACATAGACTTTAAGGTCAGAGAGGCTATCATGATCATCTAGTCCAGTGGTTCTCAACCTATTTATCTTGTGGGCCGCAGGTTGAGAACCACAGCACACATCCCCCTGCCCCCCCCGACTCCCCACCGACCCCTTGCCCAGCAACTCTCGCCCAGAGAGCCCTCCACAGAGTGGAGCCCTGGGTAGGGGGCCAGGCGGCAGGAACCCCAGACCCTGCCGTGTGGGGCCATGCGGCTGCTCTGACCCTGGACCTGGCCGCACGTATGCCCGACCCTGTGGGGCCAGCTGGCAGCCCCAAACCCTGAACCCCTGCTGCGCCGGGCTGGGCAGCCAGGAACCCAGATCATGCCGCATGGCCTGGCATCCTTTAGCACAAAGCTGGGTTGCAACGGTGTGTTAATTAGACTTCATGAAGCCCACGGATTGAGAACTGCTGATCTACTGTGACCTCCGGCACATTGCAGGCCACAGAACTTCACCCACTCCTGAAATAGACCCCTAACCTCTGGCTGAGTTACTGACGTCCTGAAATCATGGTTTAAAGACTTCAAGCTACAGAGAATTCACAATTTACACTAGTTTAAACCTGCGAGTGACCCGTGCCCTATGCTGTAGAGAAGTGAAAAAAAAACAAAAAACCAGGGTCTCTGTCAATCCAAAATTCCTTCTCAACACCAAATATGGCAATCAGTGAGACCCTGAGCATGTGGGCAAAACCCACTAAGCAGATACCTGGGAAAGAATTCTCTGTAGTAGACTGGAGCTCTCGCCATCTAATGTCCTGTCTACAGACATTGGGTATTTTTGCTACAGGCAGTTGCTGATGGGCCACATGCCATTGTAATCATACCATCCCCTCCACAAACTTATCAAGCCCAGTCTTAGATTTTTTTGCTCCCACTGCTCCCCTACGAAGGCTGTTCCAGAACTTCACTCCTCTGATTGTTAGAAACCTTTGCCTACTATCAAGCCTAAACTTGTTGATGGCCACTTTATAGCCATTTATTCTTGTGTCCACATAGGTGCTTAACTTAAATAACTCCTCTCGCTTCCTTGTATTTATCCTTCTGATGCATTTACAGAGAGCAATCATATTTTCCCTAAGCCTTCCTTTGGCTAGGCTAAACAAGCCAAGCTCATTGAGTCTCCTTTAATAAGGCAGGTTTTCCATTCCTTGGATCATCCCAGTAGCCCTTCTCTGCTCCTCTTCCAGTTTGAATTCATCTTTCTTAAACGTGGGAGATTAGAATTGCACACAATATCCCAGATAAGGTCTCACTGGTGCCTTGTATAATGTCTCTATTGGAAATATCTAGCCTGATGCATCCTAGTATTGCATCAGCCGCATGACATTGATGGCTCATAGTCATCCTGTGATCAACCAATACACCCAGGTCTTTTTTCTCCTCTGACACTCCCAACTGTTAAGTCCCCATCTTATAGCAAAAATTCTTCTTGTTAGTCCCTAAATGCATGACCTTGCACTTTGCGCTATTAAATTTCATCCCATTTCCATTATTCCAGTTCACAAGGTCATCCAGATCTTGTATGATATTCCAGTCCTCCTCCCTATTGGCTATTCCTCCCAACTTTGCATCATCCACAAATTTTATTAGCGCACACTCACTTTTTGTGCCAAGGACAGTAATAAAAATGTTAAATAAGACTGATCCGTGAGAAACTCCACTAGTAACCTCCCTGAAGCCTGACAGTTCACCTTTCAGTATGACCCACTGTAGTTGTCCTTTTAACCAACTCCTTATCCATCTTTCAATTCTCATATTAATCCCCATCTTTTCCAATTTCACTAATAATTTTCCATGTGGAATTGTATCAAATGCCTTATTGTCTGTGAACCACTCAATCCTCTTTCAAAAAGTTTTGTAAGAGTATGCATACTGGATGTATGTATAAATTAGGAAAAAATAATAAAAGCTTCATCTGAGACTGCATAGTTTGATAGTCCTTGCAATGTATTGGAAGGCTACAGATATATAGCACACTGGTTAGCAATAACGTTATTGAGACCATATGGCATAACCTGATAGACGGGACTCCATCTTATAAGTACTCCTCTACACAAAGTGGAATTTAGAAAGGTTAACAAGAGGAGAGGGACAAAAGCATCAAGTTACTGTAATCCTCTACTGGAAGACTGAATGTCTGGAGTCAGGCGAGCAGATAACTTGGAAAGAAGTTATCCAAACTACTGTAATAAAAACATTTACAAGCCTAAAGAGAAACAAAGTCTGACATAGTTTCTAAACAGTGTCTGTGCTAAGATCAGGAAAGAAGATGTCTATTGTACAGCTGGAGAATAATAAACTAACAGAAACTGAATCCTAAGAGAGAGCAATATAGGGGAGGCACTTCAGTGAAAAGGTGCAGAAGTGGGGGCGGGGGTTTGAGGGAAGCAGGGAAGCTGCCAGTAGGCTGGGTGCAGCAAGACCCTGAACCTTCCCAGGAGGGAAGGAAAACAAGCACAAGGGACGGACTGGGGAAAGGAACAGCTGGCCCCTGTGCTACCATTAAGGATTTGCCTTGCCCAAGCTGGTGTCTCCAAGGCTAAAAAGGATTGAGCCTGCTGAGGAGAGGAAGCTACTTTGCCACAGCATATACACAGTACTGGCATGTTGTGCGTTCAGAAATGTTGTTCAGGATGCAGATACTAAATGCAGATACTACTCAACCACAGAACAATAAAAATGCTTCCTCAAAACTTGCAAGAGTAATAAGTTATTATACTGCAAGTTAAAATGTTGTCATGGATGCAGGAGTCCTATAATAAGCCTGTTCCAGGGGATTATCTTGTACTATCAGTACATTATGGTTGATGTCAGGTTTCATACCAATAATACACATTAATAGCTTCAGCAAGATGGCTGACAGAGAGAGGCATTACACACTGCTTTAAGGCAAGTCATCTTTACTACTTTCCCTCGCAGCTCTCCTTGTCTGACAGCATTAGTTTTTGGATTGTTAGCATTTATTAACCATAAATATGTTGAAGTCTCAAACCTAGGGAATAATCAGAGTTTTGTACTAAGATTGCTCACTTAAGTAACTCTGCATGCAATTTCACCAAACTCACATCTCTCAGAGATTTATAAACTGAAAAATAAACCTGACTCACATTAGGTAAATTTTGAGTCTATATAACAACTTATCTATAACTAGAAAAGCAATGGTAAGAAGAAATAAATCATGACAATGAAATCTGCAGTAGTCCTTTAGAGCATTACTTTACCTATAAGCAATAAAACAGGGTCAAACATGTGTCCTAATCAGAGCAAAGTAGCCGGATCATTTCAGGCCTCTAACAGCAATTAACAGTTGATTCAGTTTATTGCAAATATGTGTAAAATATGTGTAACAGTCACAAACCCTGTGCTATCTATAATTTGCTAACATGTTGACTTAAAAAAAAAAAGTGTCCAGTTCTGACAAAGGGCCAGAATGGATCAGTGCAGGGAGATGAAATCGATGACCTCTCAAGATCTTTCAGACCAACATTTCTATGACTCTGTAGAGCACTATTTATGAAAATCATAGTTCAGTTCTAAGATACACTGAGCAATTACAGAATGGAAGGAATCATCTGATGTACGATGCTGTGCCAGTAATCTTGTGATCTTGTGATCTTGTGTCTCTTACTAAGCATCAGAGCTCTCTGATCATAATTCTGATTAATGTAAAGAGCCATTTGTACACTTCATTAAATTTTTGCAAGAAATTCTGTCTGGTAACAATTTAGTTATTCCACAATATTTTCTGAGTTTTCTTCCCTTTTTATTAAAGCTATAATAACTCTTTTGTATTTCTTTTCAAAATTTTGGCTGGATGATTTTTCCCCCAAGAGAAGATTGCTAATTTCTTCCAGTTAAATAGCAGCATCTCTTGATAGGAATCAGTTAGGAACCATGTCTTCAAATTACCTTGAATTAAAAGAAAATGCAATAAACTCTTGTACAGTGTATTTTCTTCTGGATGCACGTGTAAGTATCGTGTGTATACAAACGGCTAATGGTTCCTGCAAACCCTACATATGGAAGTAAACTAGAATTGTGTCAACTTCGCTGAAGTCATATTCATCTTCTACTAAGAATTATTTAAATTCTTCAAACTGGTTGTATAAATGAGTTCAGAAAAAAATGAATCCTGCACTTTTCCAAATACAGAAACACAAAAGTGATTTAACTCCAGTTTATTAAATCCAGATAGAGCAAACCATTGCCTTATATCAATGCTATCTTGGATTTGCAGGTTTGCCTCTAAGTTTGAAATTTATCTAAATTAACAAACAAAAAGCCTTCATTTAATGTTAGCTAAGGATGCTATATAAATTAGGAAATGCAAAGCTGAGGATTGAAAGGTTGCAAAGTCAACCACTCAAGTAAGGTAAAGTCAGAATGAACATTGCCTATGCAACCTTTAATTTGGTCCTCTTGTTTTTGAAGAAGTGACCATCTATGAAAAGTCTGATGTAAGTGACTTCCCAAGCATCACATAGCAACTCAATGTCATAGGCAGAGAGAGAATCTGAGTATCCAGATCCCATTTGAGTATTCAAATCCCTAACCACAAGACCATCCCTTCTCTTCCTGCAGTCCCCCCTCATTCATTACTCGCATTTCAATTTCTGAAACTAATGAGGCAGAGGTCATACAGATTAATACATAGATTCATAGACTTAAGGTCAGAAGGGACCATTATGTACACAGGCCACAGAATCTCACCCACTCCTGTAACAAACCCCTAACCTATGTCTGAGTTATTGAAGTCCTCAAATCGTGGTTTAAAGACCTCAAGGTGCAGAGAATCCTCCAGCAAGTGACCCGTGCCCCATGCTACAGACAACAGACTCCTTCATTACACAACTCTGATTCACCCCAAGAGTAGATCCGTCCTGTGCACTGAATGGACAGGGGTCCTGTGTAAAATACAGGATTGTGTAATTAAAGAGTATATCATAATGCATATGAGGGCCAAAGTAAAGCTGCCTGGGTGTCACATTCTGGGGGACAATTCAGATCGGTGAGGAGCTGTGCCACCAGTTGCCCTGTAACCCTGGAACACAGAGCCAGCAGACAAGCATGTACTGAGTGTCTATATGTTAAGCAGCTCTGCCTCAGCACTCTGATTCCAGCAGCCTGCTTGTTACACCCCAGCCACACACTGGTATCTACCTGCCTTGGTTACTAATATCTATGTGATTTCACCACCCTCAACTCCCATATTTTCCCAAAGCTGTGTGCTCTGCAAAGTCTAGCCTTCTCCTGGACCATTCAGAGGAATAATAAGGTTTGTTTACTCCAAGCCAGTACCCAGCAGCTTGCCACATTAACTGGAGTTAACAATCACTTCAATTCAAATACAGCTCTGGGTTGGTTTAGATTAAAATAAAACAAGTTTATTAACAACAGGACATGCATTAAGTCATGCCAAATAAAAGAAAGAAGGGTTACAAGCCATGATTCTGAGTGGTTATCTCCTCACCTTGTTAGTGTTATGGTTTTGTTTACCTTTTATATAAATACACTCCTGCTGTCTCAATGTATCTTGGTACACCCAAATTCCTTTGTGTGTAGGGTAGGATAACTTCAGCTTTGCCTGGCAGACACACTTTAAGAACATAATTCCCAATATTTTTGTAATCTTGCATTTGTGTTCCGTACATACACCACACAATAGTAGTAATGATCAGTATGTGATTTGCTTTCTACTGATATCTTGACACCTTTTAGATACAGGTTATGACATTAGTGAGTTGGGGTACACTGAACAAGTCAGGCCAGCTGAAACTCCCACTGGTCACTACCAGATACCAGTGAGTCCCATTGTGATACTGTTAGGGTCCCAGTAGACAGCACCAATTTTGGCATTTTCTAACTTGAGAGTGCTTGACTATGCAACCATTTGATACTTTTTAATTCTTAACTTTGCATTTCCTATTTTTTATGGGTTACTTTACTGATGAAAGCAACTTTATTGTTATACAAAGCTTTTTGTTTGGGAATTTCCTTAGTTTTTTTTTAAAGTTACAAAAATCTTTTATATATGTTCTTTTTAAATAGTGAAGCCCTTACACATTTATTGTCTTCAGTGTATATTTTGTTGCCTTTGTAATCTCTGTAGCGCTCCATATTTTACTTTTCAGTGTCATGTTGACCAATATATTGAAACTAATTAAAACTATAGTCAAACAAAATGTGGTTTTTATTAATGAAACTTCAGCTTTAGAGGACCTTCTAAATGACTTTTTAAAAGTTTATAACAATACCAAATAGGGTGTATATACGGGTAGTTTCCTGCCTTTTAAAAAGATAAATTTTCAAAAGCCATAGCTGCCAATTTGTAAAGAAAAGATAAACAATATACATGGAAAGGAGCTCCTGTAATTTTGTATCTTATTTTATTGTAACCCTGTGATGGTGGCAAACTAGGTGCAAGTTTATATCAAAGTCCCCAGGCCTCATGTGAATACTGACAAACACATAGCTGGAAACGGACAGGTTCACCTGTATGTTAATATTGTTAAAAAAGGAATTAGAGTTATAACAACATGTTTACACTTTACTGAATTACTGTAAGTTGCTGCATGTATTAGTCTCACTTGTAAACATCGGTGTCCCATATTGTAAAATAATATTTGCGCATTTGCATTGTAAGCCTCTGTGAAATGCTGGCCTCTAACTGCAAGTGTTATGTTCTGCCCCACAAGGAAGGCCCCCCACACCAGATAAATTACTGTGGAACATCAAAGAAGACAAAATACTTTATTGTTCACAACTCTCCCCTTAATGAAGAGGAGACATGCAAGTGAATTCCTCCCACCAGCTGAATGTACAATTTGAAGCAGAAGGGAGGAAGGGATAAAACCCCCTAAACAAGGAGAAACGGTATTTATTTGCTGCTTGGACTCTTGACTCTTTTCTAGGCATAGCCAAGAGATCCCCAGTGTTTAGCCTGGGTTAGCCCTAGAAAACATATAGAGTTTGCTTATTACAGAAGCTTCTATTACTTTTTAAAACTTAAGATTGGAAATCATTTGTGTGTATGTATATTTATGTGCTTTAACCTTGTAAATAACTCATTTCCTTTCCAATAAACTATCTAAAGATGTAAAATAGGATTGGCTACAAGCATTGTCTTTGGCATGAAATCTAAGATACAACTGGCCTGCGGTAACTGACTGGTCCTTTAGGAGCTGGAGTAACCTGAATATTATTGTGTTTCATGATGTAAGGGACTATCTATCACAGAGGTAAACTTGCCTAGGTGACAAGATAGATCGGAGTACCCAAGGGGACACTCTGGCACTCCATGTTATAGTGCCTGAGGAGTTTACACTTAATACTTGGTTGATGAAATCTAAGTATGGAACTCACAAGCAATCTGGGAATTGTAAGAATCTGCCCTTAGGTTGGTACTCATGCTCTTGAATCACCTTAGGACAGCTTGGCACACCCTTTTTGAGGAAATTAACTATTACTCTTTGAAAAGAAACTGTATCTTATTATAGTACAAACGCAAACAAGCAGAACAGGAGTTTATCCAAACCCACTCTGCTTTCATTACAAGGTCCTCCTAGGACCCTTGTCTGTAATAACATTATGGTAATTTGAGGTAAATTAGTTACCAAAGGCAACTATTGCCATGATAACCATAGCAATAGTGACTCTCCCCAAGTTTACAAATGAATTGGAGGGATTGAGTGGTGAGTGGCTGATTGTCTCTGATGTCACTGCTCAGCCAACAGCATACAAACACAAAATACATATAGGAGATCATTCCACACACATTATATATACATTGGAGAGCATTCTACAGACATTAATTAGTAGCTGAAATTTGGTTCAAATTCCCCATGACATGTTTACATAAAAGGGTTCCCAAAAAGAGTGAGAAACTGAAGTAAAAACCCTGCAAAACAGAATTTTTTTATGCAACCTTAACTGTGAGACTGTAATAAATGCAATATTTTATAAGTTTATATTTAATTCTCACAAATCCTAATGAAACAGCGAAGGGGAAAAACAGGTGCATCAATTTTCTTCATAGATCAAAAACATTTTTTTTTTAAATTACTGGAACACTTTTAAAAAGGGAGCAGTACCTGCATTAGCACTTTAATGATAGTGTTTTGTTTCAGGAAGTTGTTTAAGATCCTAATTTGCCAGAATAGCATCATTAAATTCCTAAGTCTTGTATATGTCACACAACAAAAAGGAGTATTTATCTGGGATGAAAGCCTGGTTTCAAAGTCTTTCAAATTATTTCTAACACATGATAAATGATGGGAAAGGGAAAACAATATTTTAAGGAAACTGAGCAAATACAGTACTTTATTTCAAAGTGTTTGTCATAAAACCAAAGGTGGTGCTGTAAGAGGCACATAATAATGTACATGCACATTAGACATAATTAATTATCTTCCTAGATCTGCAGAACCTGGACATAAATGGACTGCATATGTGGCACATGTGAACTCAAGTAACTTTCTTTTAAACCTTAAACTAATTCAGAATCAGGAGAGTTTCACTAAAATGAAAGGCCACAAAAAGACATTCTGGAAAAATGTATACTTCATATTCATTCTGTTTATATGAAGGAACCATCTTGACATGGGGGAATCATCTTACTTGTAATGAGAAATAAACATTATTCAAGTATCATCATCATCATCCTGTTTATTCTGTTTTTTAGTTTACTTCCTGTTGTCTATCTTAGGCTATGCTTGCACGACAGAGCTGCATTGATGTAGCTACACCACTCTAGTCGACTTAATTACTCCAGCCCCCATGAGCAGCAGCAGTAGCTATGTTGGCTGGAAAACGTCTCCCGCCAACATAACGCTGTACACACCGGCCCTTAAGTCAGTGTAACTTACGTTGCTCGTGGGTGTGTGGCTTATTCACACCCTTGAGCAACATAAATTATACCGATAAGCTGCAGTGTGTATATAGCCTTGTTTCAAAACAGATGGCATTAATGAAGGAGAGAAATGAGTCTTACACTGTATTAGTACATCCATTTGAAATGCTGCTTGAGAATACACAGGTCAAGGAGAACATCATTTTCATATTTGTAAAAGATATGGCAATCAATTGTCTAATAGTTAATTCTGATTCGATTTATATTTAATTGCTCTGTATTTTGGGGGTGTTTTAGAGTCACTTTATTTCCTTTTAAAACTGTTGTACAACACCTCAGCATCTTTGGCAACCCCACATTTGCCCATCCTACTGCCCAACAATCAGTTCTGTGCCTGCATCCCCCTCAATTCTGTCCCGAGCCCCCATGTCTGTTCTGACACCTCCCACTCCAAATTGTGCCGCCAATCAATTATCCCCTCTTTTCTCCAGCCTCATATCTGCTCCTTCTGCAGCTCCATCGGTTCTTAAATCCCGTCTATCCCCCTCTATCTATTAATTTCCCAGACCTAGGGGTGCATGGATGGAGAAGAGCAGAGAGGAGCTGTCCAATTGCTCTTAACAGGAGAGAGGGGAGGAGGGAGCTGAGCCAACATGAACAGCAGGGCTCTTTCAGCTCTCTGCTCTCTCCTCCCCTCTTGTGAGAATGGTGTCTGCTCCTGTGTGTGTGTGTGTGGGGGGGGGGGAAGAGCTCTGTTTGCTTCCTGAAGCAGCTCTGATTGGCTGCTCTTCCGCAGGAGCTGGGGCCATGGGGAAGACAGCCATTTAGAGGGTTTTCCCCCAAGGCGGAGCTGAAATTCAAAAGAGGGGTGGAATTTCTCATGTCATAATAAGACTGGCTCCAGCCCTGGACAAATTCCTCTGACTGGCAAAAAAAATGCCAAGAGTTGTCAATACTTAGAGATGGAAAAAGGCTATTGCAGTGTATGAGCTGCTCTATCTTCTTGCAAGTGCAGACTGTTTCCTTCAGTACATTTCCAGTGCTCTGTCCAGTCTAATTTTGAATGCCCAAAACATAATGATTTCCACTGTATGTGAATAAAACATAAGCAAATTATTAAAAAACATTTAATGAAGAATCAGATCCCCACACTGTACAAGATTCAGTGATGACTTGGCCTGGTGCCCAGGTTTAGTAACAGACATCTGAGACAAGATGTAAAAATTTTCAAATAATGCCTGCTTACTAAAGGGAAACAAAGGCAAAGTGAAAATCTGATAGACAGTAAGCTTTGCCTTTACTCTGGCATGATCAGAAAGAGGTACCAGCTCTTCTGCATTTTCCTTGACATCTCCATCCGAAGAAGTGGGTATTCACCCACGAAAGCTCATGCTGCAAAACGTCTGTTAGTCTATAAGGTGCCACAGGATTCTTTGTTACCTTAGAATGGGAACCACCATGTCTCTGGAAAGTTAGGACTGTAGAGTCTGGTGTTATCCCTTTGAGTCATCAAGCAAAGGGCCTCACTTCTATTTAAGGAAAACTACTTTGCAGTGGTTCCCCTGTGGGTCCAGGGACAGAATAGGCCCACTGCTCCTCCTGCATGTCATAAGAGACAACTAAAAGGGGGCTGCATGGAGAGGGATGGGCTCTGCCAGGTTAGAAATTTGCCCAAGACACACCATATGATGAGCAAGTCAACCATGTCCATACCAAACTGGTCGCAGCCCGGGTTAATAATGACCACGCCATCTGTCTCCCACCAGGGCATACGCAACAAGTATACTACTGGTGTAACCCCAACAAAGAGGTTTCGTGGAAGAAATAACATCACCATAGCCGCATGGAATGTAAGAGCACTGAAACAAATAGGGAGGTTGAAAGAACTCACGTATGAAATGAACAATACACCAGGCACCTCCTAAGAATCTGTGAGGTCAGATGGAAGAACTTTGGAGAGGTAATAACAGAAGAAGGCCAATACAGAGGAAAGGACAAACATGTCAACGTAGAAACAATGACCAACAATTTCAATGCTGTAATGAATAAGGCAGCAATGGACATCCTTGGGAAACACCATAAGACGACAAAACCTTGGGTCACAAATGAAATACTAAAATACTACATTAAAACTCAAGAGAGACAGGAACAGCATTGAGGGAGCTGATAAAAACAGAGTGATTGGCAGAAAGATCAAGAAAGCAGTGAAGGTGGCCAAGGAAATATGGATCGAAAAACAACGCTCTAAAATTGAAGAGTGTATCAATAATAAAACTAGCAAATGAGCCTTCCAGATTGTAAAAGATCTGACAAAGGAAAGATGGACCAAAGCTAATGCAATTCAAGAAAAAGAAGGGAACAGTCTTACAGAAGTAAGGGACATCATCAATAGGTGGACAAACTACTGCTCTAATCTATACAACCACCAGAAAATGGAGATCCTAATGTCCTAGATAGCCCAGATTCAACAAAGGAGGATGACTTTCCAATACTGCATAGAGACAGCTGTGATATCACTCAAGAATGGAAAGGCTACAGATATTGACAACATCCCAGCCAAACTGATGAAATTCGGAGGAGAAATAGTAATAGATGTACTCACCAAGCTCTGCAACCAGATCTGGCAGACAAGTGAGTGTCCCTCCACGTGGACACAGTTACTAATCATCTCTCTGCCAAAGAAAGGCAACCTGCAATTGTGTCAAAATTATCGGACCATAAGCTTAATTAGCCATCCCAGCAAAGTGATGTTGAAAGTCATATTGAACAGATTGAACATGTAAGCGGAGTATATCATTGCTGAAGAACAGGCTGGCTTTCATGCTGGAAGAAGTACCACAGAACAGATTTTCAGTCTTCATGTTATATGCGAGAAGTACTGCCAACATCAGCAAGACATCTACCACATCTTTATTGACTTCAAGAAGGCGTTTGACAGAATATAGCACAAAGTTCTTGGGGCAACTATGAAGAAGTACAATGCTGGTCGTAAGCTTATTCTTCTCATTAAACAACTGTATGCCAAGGCCAGCAGTGCAGTTCTCATCAATGACACAATAGGAGAGTGGTTTTGTACCACTGTTGGAGTCCGGCAAGGCTACCTTCTTTCGCCTACACTGTTCAACATCTACTTGGAGCGCATAATGACTGATGCCCTAGAAGATTACATATGCACAGTCAGCACTGGGGAGGAGGTGGGGTGAACAATCTCAAATCTTTGGTTTGCTGATGACACTAACGGCCTGGCAGGTAGCAAAGATGAACTTGCCAACCTTGTGAAATGATTGATGAAACCTCCACAAAATACGGCATGGAAATCAGTGTAGAGAAAACCAAGCTGATGACCAACAAACGTGATGGGATCAGCTCACATATTGCTGTCAGTGGACAAGAGCTGGAGACAATGAAACAGTTCAAGTATTTGGGGGTAATCATCACTGATGAAGGATCAAAGGCAGAAATACTGGCAAGAACTGCGCAAACAGCAGCAACGGGGCAAAGTTAAAGCCAATCTGGAAGAACAAGAACATCTCCCTGGAATCCAAATGGAAACTGCTGCATGCACTGGTCATCCCCATTTTTCTGTATGTGTGCAAGACATGGACCCTTATGGCAGATCTTGAACAGAAAATGTAGGTAGTAGAGATGAGATACTTCTGTAAAATCCTGGGCATCTCCTCCTTCAACCACATTACTAATGAAGAGGTCCGCAACATCATCACCCAATGCGTTGGGTCATATGAAGACCTCCTGATGACCGTTAAGAAGCACAAGCTGATGTGAAGTATCAGAGGGGTAGCCGTGTTAGTCTGAATCTGTAAAAGCAGCAAAGAATCCTGTGGCACCTTATAGACTAACAGACGTTTTGCAGCATGAGCTTTCGTGGGTGAATACCCACTTCGTCGGATGCAAGTAGTGGAAATTTCCAGGGGCAGGTATATATATGCAAGCAAGAAGCAAGCTAGAGATAACGAGGTTAGTTCAATCAGGGAGGATGAGGCCCTGTTCTAGCAGCTGAGGTGTGAAAACCAAGGGAGGAGAAACTGGTTCTGTAGTTGGCAAGCCATTCACAGTCTTTGTTTAATCCTGAGCTGATGGTGTCAAATTTGCAGATGAACTGAAGCTCAGCAGTTTCTCTTTGAAGTCTGGTCCTGAAGTTTTTTTGCTGCAGGATGGCCACCTTAAGATCTGCTATTGTGTGGCCAGGGAGGTTGAAGTGTTCTCCTACAGGTTTTTGTATATTGCCATTCCTAATATCTGATTTGTGTCCATTTATCCTTTTCCTTAGAGACTGTCCAGTTTGGCCGATGTACATAGCAGAGGGGCATTGCTGGCATATGATGGCGTATATTACATTGGTGGACGTGCAGGTGAATGAACCGGTGATGGTGTGGCTGATCTGGTTAGGTCCTGTGATGGTGTCGCTGGTGTAGATATGTGGGCAGAGTTGGCATCGAGGTTTGTTGCATGGATTGGTTCCTGAGCTAGAGTTACTATGGTGCGGTGTGCAGTTACTGGTGAGAATATGCTGCAGGTTGTCTGTGGGCGAGGACCGGCCTGCCACCCAAGGCCTGTGAAAGTGTGGGATCATTGTCCAGGATGGGTTGTAGATCCCTGATGATGCATTGGAGCGGTTTTAGCTGGGGACTGTATGTGATGGCCAGTGGAATCCTGTTGGTTTCTTTCTTGGGTTTGTCTTGCAGTAGGAGGCTTCTGGGTACACGTCTGGCTCTGTTGATCTGTTTCCTTATTTCCTCGTGTGGGTACTGTAGTTTTGAGAATGCTTGATGGAGATTTTGTAGGTGTTGGTCTCTGTCTGAGGGGTTAGAGCAGATGCGGTTGTACCTCAGTGCTTGGCTGTAGACAATGGATCTTGTGGTGTGCCTGGGATGGAAGCTGGAGGCATGAAGGTAGGCATAGCGGTCGGTAGGTTTTCGGTATAGGGTGGTGTTAATGTGACTATCACTTATTTGCACCGTGGTGTCTAGGAAGTGGACCTCCCATGTAGATTGGTCCAGGCTGAGGTTGATGGTGGGGTGGAAGCTGTTGAAATCGTGGTGGAATTTTTCCAGAGTCTCCTTCCCATGGGTCCAGATGATGAAGATGTCATCAATGTAGCGTAGGTAGAGAAGGGGCGTGAGTGGACGGGAGCTGAGGAAGCATTGTTCCAGGTCGGCCATAAAAATATTGGCATATTGTGGGGCCATGCGGGTGCCCATAGCGGTGCCGCTGATCTGGAGATATATATTGTCATCAAATTTGAAATAGTTGTGTGTGACGATAAAGGCACAGAGCTCAGCAACCAGTTGTGCTGTGGCATCATCAGGGATTCTGTTCCTGACAGCTTGTATTCCATCCGTGTGTGGGATGTTTGTGTAGAGAGCCTCTACATCCCTGGTGGCTAGGATGGTGTTTTCTGGAAGGTCACCAATGCATTGTAGCTTCCTCAGGAAATCAGTGGTGTCACAGAGATAGCTGGGAGTGCTGGTGGCATAGGGTCTGAGTAGAGTCCACATATCCAGACAGTCCTTCAGTGAGAGTGCCAATGCCCGAGATGATGGGGCGTCCAGGATTTCCGGGTTTGTGGATCTTGGGTAGTAGATAGAATAACCCTGGTCGGGGCTCTAAGGGTATGTTGATTTGTTCCGGTGTTAGTGTAGGGTGTGTCCTCAGTAGATGGTGCAGTTTCTTAGTGTATTCCTCAGTGGGATCTGAGGGAAGTGGCCTGTAGAATTTGGTATTGGAGAGTTGTCTGGCGGCCTCCTTTTGGTAGTCAGACCTGTTCATGATGACAACAGCACCTCCTTTATCAGCCTCTTTGATTATAATGTCAGGATGGTTTCTGAGGCTGTGGATGGCATTGCGTTCTGCACGACTTAGGTTATGAGGCAAGCGGTGTTGTTTTTCCACAATTTCTGCCTGTGCACGTCGGCGGAAGCATTCAATATATAGGTCCAGACTGTCATTTCGACCCTCAGGAGGAGTCCATGTGGAGTTCTTCTTCTTGTGCTGTTGGTGGGAGGGTAACTGTGTATCAGTGCACTGTTCAGTGTTGTCCTGAAAGTATTCTTTGAGTCGGAGACGGCAAAAGTAGGCTTCCAGATCGCCGCAGAACTATATCATGTTGGTGGGGGTGGCAGGGCAGAAAGAGAGTCCCCGAGATAGGACAGACTTTTCTTCTGGGCTGAGTGTGTGGTTGGATAGATTGACGATATTGCTGGGTGGGTTAGGGGTACCACGGTTGTGGCTCCATGTGGCAGGTAGGAGTTTAGACAGCTTACAGTCCTTTTTCCTTTGTAGAGAGGTGAAGTGAGTAATGTAGATCTCCTGTCTTATTTTAGTGAAGTCCTTTTGTATGGAAGTTTGGTTATTAATGAGAGTCTCCAGTTGGAGAGCTCTTTTTTGATGTTTTCCTGTTTGCTGTATAGGATGCTGATCAGGTGGTTCCTCAGTTTCTTTGATAGAGTATGGCATAATCTCTCACTGTGGTCTGTGTAGTATGTAGATAGCAGTGGATTTTTTACCTTTAGTCCATTTGGTATGATGTCCATCCGTTTGCATTTGGAAAGGAAGATGATATCTGTCTGTATTTGTGCAAGTTTCTTCATGAGGTTGATGGATTTCCACTCCATACGGCTAAATGCAGTGCCTTGCATGGTGTCAAGTATCAGAGGGGTAGCCGTGTAGTCTGATGTGGTACAGCCATGTAACAAGATCATCTCGCTTATCCAAGATCATCCTCCAAAGGACAGTACAGGGGAAGAGAAGAAGAGGTAGGCAGAAGAAGAGAAGGACTGACACCATAAAAGAGTGGACAGAAATGGACTTTGTGGAGACTCAAGCACTGGCACACAATCGTCAGGGATGGAGACAATTGGTTGATTGCTCCTCAATGATGGTGCCCCAAGGACCAATGCAGTTATGGGAGTGATGATGATGACTTTGAAGTGGTGCTGGAACAATTTGTATAGTGGGGGAGCTGAAAGCCACTGAACCAAATTATAAACTCTGTATATGATGGAAATCACTTTAAGTGGAGGGTGCTGTCACATCCCCTGCACCCCTAGTTCCAGCACCTGTGCTACTTAGTGCATTTCTAGCGAATGCTTTCATTTCTTCACAGCTGCTCATGGAAAAGAAGGGCAAAAACCAGACACCGCACACTCCCTTAGACCCTTCTTCATTTTCATCTGTAAACAAAAACACAAGATGACTAACCAATGTCCTGGCTTCAGCTACACTATCACAGCTCAATTCTTAACAGAGATGGACTTGAGTTTCAATTCAGATCCAAATCTCAACTTTCACAAAATATGGCAGTGTTCAGATCCAGAGTTTTGGTTCAAACTATTGGAGAGACAGTGGCCGGGACTTTAGATCTGGATCTAAACTTTCCAAAAATTTCATAATCATTTAGCATAATTGTTCCATTAACTACCAATGTGATATATGCCATCATGTGCCAGCAATACCCCTCTGCCATATATACTGGCCAAACCGGACAGTCTGTATGCAAAAGAATAAATGGACACAAATCAGACATCAAGAATTATAACATTCAAAAAGCAGTAGGAGAACACTTCAATCTCCCTGGACACTCAATAACAAACTTAAAAGTGGCAATTCTTCAACAACAAAAATTTCAAAAACAGACTCCAACGAGAAACTGCAGAACTGGAATTAATTTGCAAACTGGATACCATCAAATTAGGCCTGAATAAAGACTGGGAGTGGATGGGTCACTAAAAAAACTAATTTCCTTCTGCTGATACTCACACCTTCTTGTCAACTGTTGGAAATGGGCCACCTTGATTGCATTGGCCTTATTAGCACTACAAAAGTGATTTTCCCTCTCTTGGTATTCACGCCTTCTTGTCAACTGTTGAGAATAGGCCACTTCCACCTTAATTGAATTGGCTCATTAGCACTGACCCCTCACTTGGTAAGGCAACTCCCATCTTTTCATGTGCTGCCTACTGTATTTTCCACTCCATGAATCTGATGAAGAGGGTTTTATGCCCAAATAAATTTGTTAGTCTCTAAGATGCCACAAGGACTGCTCGTTGTTTCTGCTGATACAGACTAACACGGCTACCACTTTGAGACCTGTATAGAATTTATAGTTCTAGGTTAACTGCATGCATCTAGTTTTTCTATTTTTGGTAGTATATACTTTCAAGTTCATATGCCTTGTGATTTCCCTCTTCTGTAAGATTTACAACTTGTGTAACTTTATACTTGTAACATTGTATGTGCTTAGTTTTATTTACTAATGAAAGGTCTTGACCTCATCTTTGTCTTTTTAAATGTGAATTAGAAGCCATTTCCCTCCTCCTTTAATGAAACAACACGCTATACAACAAGAAATGTGAGCAAAATACTAACTACTGCATTGGGCTTTGTTACCCCCCGCCACCCCTTTTTTTTTTTTTTTTCAAATGAGCAGGACAGCATGGTTCTGGGTGCACTACAATAAGGGGAAATATCAAGTATAATGTGTACAAGTATGTTTGTGGAGAATTGCAAAGTGGGAATTTGTATGTTGATATGAAACACAGGCATATAGTAATGTGCCTTCAAACTGACCAGACAGTCAGACACTGAAATTTATGCAGATCCACTTTCAATTCAGTGAAAGAAAACCCCACTGGTTTGTTACATTCCTTCAGCAGCAACAATAAAGGAAGCTGGAGAGCTGCCAGATCACACACAGATTTGCTGTTCACTCTGCCCACAACACACTTCAGCTTTATTAAATGCAGCTGTTTACTCTGCTCCCATATCTTGATTAACTTATAAAAAAGACATGAAGTGAAAAAGATTATAGTGAAGCCTAAAAAGATTATCAGAATTCTATTCATGTCTTTTTGAAAAATATCACAACCTATAATGTACTCCTGGCTATGCCCACTTCTCCTCTGTAGTAATGTAAAACATTGTAAAACCTACAGTGGTTCCCCTACCAGCTGCTGAGGACATGGTACCATTGGGCAATTAGGCAGTGAATGGGAAGATTGTTCAAGATTACTAAAGAAAGACTTTGACACCACGGAAGGGGAAAACACATATAATGACCTGGCCAAAGGGCTGCATCACAAAAAGGCTGCAGCTCATGGAGCAAGAGAGGGGCTGCAAACCCAAAGAGAGAGGCGGAGAGATGACGTGCAACTGCGGAAGGAGGTGTTGACCTTGCGAGCTATACCCCAGAGAGTACCAGGAGGAAGTGCCATCCTAGTGGTGAATGGAGCACCCTGTCACAAAGTGGTGGAGAATGCGGGCATGCTGGGGCATCTGAAAGACTATACAGGCGATTGCCTCTGATACAAGGGACAGGATGAGTCTGTGTAAGAGCGCTGCCCCGAAACAAGTGGAGTAGGAAATGCTGTAAGAGAGACACTTGAGGCAAAGGGACAATGGAGCCACCATGTGCAGAAGCCCTTTTTGCACAAGGCAGGTGTACCACAGAGTTGCTGCTCCCAATGAAAGGGGCTGACGAGCAACAAATGGAGATACAGGCCCAAATAAGGCAGATTCTAGAGAACCAGTAGCAACTGCAGAGGGAGGTGCAGAGATTCTTGCAAAGCTATGTGATGCAGTTAGTTGAAGAACAATAATATTTGCTCAAGATCCTTCAGGAGGTGAACAGGGGCCCTGAACAGAGAGGCTGGGGCAAGAAAAGAGGCCCCAGGATCTGAAGGCCAGAAGCCCGAGCAAGGCAAGGTTACACCTGTGGGCAGATGGGACACCTTAGGAGAGTGTCCCCCTATTGGGAGGAGTCTAGCCCCAAGGGAAAGAAAGCAGGAAAGCCCCCAGGTGTCCAACCTGTGAAGAAAACAGGAAGGGGGGAGCACTTGTTTTACCTGTGAGGAACCAGGACACATGAGGACAGAGAGCCCTCACAGACAGGACAGTAGCCCAGGGAAGGGCGGAGTCCTGATGGGTGATGACAAAAAAGAGACAATCCAGGAGAAGGGCAAGGGGTCAAGAAAGGGCCAAAAGGAAGTGCCAGATACCCTGAGGGGATGCACTAAAGTGGTGGAGAAGGCTGAAGGGGCCAAAAATGGCAGAAAAGCTACTAGGAAAATCATATGTAGTTGAAAATGTTTTAAAGCTTTTGTTTATTTCTTAAATGACAAATACCTTTGTGAAACGCATGCCTGTAAATATGTTACCTAAGTGCAAGACTCCTAATATCATTGCTAGATAATTGGTAAAATATTGTATGTACCAACATGGAATCTAATGACCTTACTCAAATAACTACTAATTTAAGAAATAATTTAGTTTATATTAATGGGAATTAATTAATCACTGGCAGTGCTCAAGCAAATCCCTTGCCCAACGCAGGAAGACAAGAATCATCTCTCCAAAAATTGTTATAAGAATCAATAATTTTTCAATTATTTAAGCTAAAGACTTTGAGGGTTATTTAATTTAAGAAGACTGTTTTGAGAACAAAAAAACTTTTATAAAAATAGGAGTGTTTGGACTTTTTGAAAATAGAATTTCATTTCCTGTTGAACTCTATTAAACTGAAGGAATATCTCAGAAAATGAACTGAATAAAAAGAAGTTAAACTCTACCTTTAAAAAGTTATCTGGGATTTTTCCAACACCACCACAACAAAGACAATTAGAAATGTTGTATATTCATTAGGCAGACTGCAAATTCAGGAACTAAAGGTGTCAGTTAAGTCAACCCTTAAGGCATGGAGCCAATGACAGAGTGACAGCAACACTGATCATGAACACTGAAATGAATACTGTGTGACCACTTCAGAAGGGACTTACCGTTGAAGCAAGAATAAAGGAGGACTTTTTCCTGTTGACTGAGAAACTCTGTGTTCCTGGAAAAAGGGAATCATTTCCTGACTGGCCTGTACAGCCTTTACACTTTCAAGAGGGCTCTGAAGAAGAGGTTACCAGGAAAGGACCTCTACCATAGGTAACTTCTATGAAAGGAAATATTACATTATTTTATTCTGTTGAAAGTGTGTGGGGGGGAGGGAATTGAAACCTGATGAGGCAGAAGAAACCTTGGGAAATTTACTAGGAAATGATGCTTCGTCTCGACAGTGATTTAGAGCTTTAGTTCTTCTTCCAGGTTTTCCAGGACCTGTATAGGGTTAGTGGACTTAATTAAGGGGGAGAAATTACTTGTTTCTATTAAACATAAGTAATTCATTTTCTTTTTTAATGCAATATGAACTTCTCTATACCACACACATTTAATGTGTGGACCCAGCAACTCATCTCTTAGGTCACATCTTCAGTGCTAAGAAAAGGTGTGTTTTTACCTCAGGCTAACTAACATGCATGAGCTATCCCAAGGTAAAAACACAATGGAGACAAGGCACTTTAGTTCTACCATGAGGTCTATCAGAGACTGGCATTGTGCTGACCTCACTTACCTTACCTGACGGTAAAACTAAAGCGCCTTGTCTCCACTATGTTTTACCTTGGGATAGTTCACAAGTATTAGTTACCTTTTTTTAGCAGTGAAGATAAGTCTTCACTCACAGTTCCCACCTTCCCTCAAATAATGGCAGTACAGACGGATCTTTATTGTAACTGAATGTGCACTATCAGTTTGACTGAGTTTTATTATACACAGGATTTTATCTATTCTTCCTCAATAGCTCACATTTTTCTGTTACTATTGCTGTGCTGATAATAAAATGAAGTGATACAGTTTCACAGACAAGAGGTAATCAGATTAAAGCAGCATACACACTTTTAAAACATTTGTATTGCTTTAGTATTGTATCAAATAACTTCCAAGAACATTTGGAGGAAGAGGCTGAGAATGCTATAGAGTAGGCTTAATCCTGCCTCCCCACAGAGTGCAGTTTAATTTTGGGCACCATTGATTAGTGAATTGCAAAAACATTTGCTTAAGTTCCTATATTACTAATATAGCAGCACTGGGAATGGCTAAGAATGGAAAGAGAATCCTTCAACAACCACATCCTTTCACATTTACTTGGCTTTCCTTCACAATTCACTTGTTTCTGAAAGGATAATGTTAAAGTTTCTACATGTCTATTTTGTAAGTTGGTGGAATTTTTTTAAAGTGTTTCATAATCTAATTTATGTAATATTTCTGCAGTAACATGGAATAAGAAGATATTGTTTAAAGAGATAACCCATACTGTACTCTTATAGAGCAAATAAGCTCAAACAATTCAGTCTGTTCCAAAACCAACCAATTTTAAGTCCAATAAAAGTTTGCTAATGCAAAATGTATGCACTTTTTAACATAATGAAGAATTAGACGGATGAAGAGAAGTAAGCAAAAAAAATCACTTGCCTGATACATACAAAGCATTGTCATAGAGAACTTGCAAGTACAAAGATACATGTAGACTATAAGTTTACAGAAAACATTAGGCTTGGGGAAATCTACTACAGGTTCTATAAAATCAATGTTAGTTAGAATCTAATTTCATTTCAGAGGTTGTCACTACGATATAAAATAAATAAGAAATAGATGAAAAGAGAATAAAGAGTATGATTCTGAGGGTAGAAAATAGGTTTTTAGCTCCATGTAAATGGTTCAGATACAGATTTACCAGTCAATGCCACTGCAAAAGATGGAGCTCTCAAAGTTGGGAACAGCAGTGTCCTTTCCCCAACAGCCTGAACTGTGAAGGGGGAAGGCTGGAGTTATCATTGGCGATCTATCCATTTAGATAGCAGTCTCTGGCTGGTATTTGTCTGGAAAGTATTTCAAGCTCTACTGAAAAAATATATTTTTTTCTGAAATATCCCTTGGAATTAGCCCATTTTAGAAGCTAACCACAGAATATTACTTTTTCAAAATTAGCTGCTTCTATGCTTCAAGCTGGCAAAAATATCAATGAAAACCTGATAATTTCTAAACAATACCAAAAGTAGCCCAAACAGCTGAATCAATGTATGTAATTTCTTTTGTAAAGTAATTCATAACCAGGGGGACAAAACCTCTTTGACATGAAACCATATGAAAGTAACTATGAATCCAACAACATAAAGCTTTACATTATAGTTGATGCACCCTTTAATATGGTAGCACTACAATCATACACAGAGAATTATTCAAAACTAATAAGATAACAACTCAACTCATTTAACTAGGGATAAGCGATCTTCCTAGGTAACCAGGTTTCGTAATCCTTAGAAACTAGTTTCAGGGTTTGTTTAAAAAAAAAAGAAAGAGACTGAGTGTATTAACCTTTTCCCTGTAATTTAAACATGTTACTTTCTTTCACCTCGCTGCAAAGATTACTATATATTAGAGATAGAAGACCTTTTTTCCCTCACCCCCAAAAAAGTTAAGGTGGGTGGCTTATGTGAAATTATTGCCCTCATTCAAGAAAGCACATAAGCACGTGCTTAAGTCCTACTGACTTCAGTTGGAATTAAACATGTAACCCCATTTTCATAACATTCTGAAGCTTCCACCTTTGGGGCTGAAATTTGCCAGGTTTATTTTCTGCTTTAGAGAGAATTGTTGGGGTTTTTTTTGTTTTGTTTAAAGTTTGAACAAAAATGGTTGAGCTATTTTTGAGAGGACTTAAAAAATGTGCTTTTCTCAAGAAAGAATAAATTGAGTAGTTTGATGGGCTCTAACTAAAAGTAGAAATTTGAAGTGGAATTAGCTCTTCTCATTAAGAAGTACCATCCCCAGAGCGTACCAGTGATGAGTAGATTTGATTTAAATGAGTTGTAATCCTTTGGAAACTGCAGTATGCAGATGCACAATATGTTAAGCATGGATTTTCTCACTATGTTCCTAAAGTGCCCATTTAAAGAAGACTGCTCTGTGTGCACGAGGGTAGTGAAAATTTAGTGAAGATCACAACACACCTTGCCTTACCACAGTGCTGCTTCATGCATAAAAGTTTAATGCAGAGTCCCATGAAGTAGTGAGAGTTGACGCCAACAAAAAGTATGCACAGAGCCAGGGCTGCCCGGGGGGGGGGAGGGGGGCAATTTGCCCCGGGCCCGCAGGGGCCCCCACGAGAGTTTTTTGGGGCCCCTGGAGCAGGGTCCTTCACTCGCTCCAGGGGCCCCGGAAAACTCTCGCAGGGCCCGGGCCCCCAGAGCTTCTTCTGCTCCGGGTCTTCGGCGGCAATTTGGCGGTGGGGGGTCCTTCCGCTCTGGGACCCGCCACCGAAGTGCCCCGAAGCCCTGCAGCGGGGGGTCTTTCCACCCCAGGACCCGCCGCCGAAGTGCCAGGTCTTCGGTGGCAATTCGGCGGTGGGACGCCCCCCTGCCGCTGAAGACCCCAAGCCCCCTGAATCCTCTGGGCGGCCCTGCACAGAGCATGTTATATTTTCAATGTTGTGTAAAAATTATGTGCAGGAGCACCAATTTAGCTAGATTCTTAAGAACTGCCTAGCTTTAACTACACGAATAATACCACAGAAATCAGTGGAATTAAGGAAGGATGTCCCACTGATTGAACATAAAATATATTGTACTGTTACCACTGAATTTCCCCTCTGTTCTTTTTTAAATAATTTATCTTTTTCATTCTTCCCTTTTGTGCTACACTTTCTCAGAATTTTTTAGTAGTGGAACTCACACCTGATAAACTTTGAGATCAAGCATAATTTTTAAACCAATGATTTTTGGAGTAGGCTCAAAATTAGGAAAAACAAATTCACCAATGCCTATTTTTAACCATGTAAAAATAAAATTCTCGTGAACATATCTAAGTTTTTTTTAAAACCATGTATTTTGGAGAAAAATAAAATGTTCACATTTCATATGCATTATGAGTGGCACCTTTCCCATCCTTGTTACATCATTTGCAATTCATGTTTCAATCATTCTTTCTTGAATACAACAGCAGAAAGAATTAATTTTAGGGTGGTCTCCAGTGGTTCACTGAAGGAGAGTTACATTATAAGAAGACAAACACATTTGTTTGACGTTAATATCCAGAATAAATCAATGTCAAACTGGCTATCACACAAATTATATTCTACAAGAAAAAGCACTGAGATTGTCTCCATATATAGCGTACTTTAAAGTATTTGATAATCTCAGTTCTCCAGGAGTTTCTCCTGGAAAAAGTGACCTTTTCTGCTTCCATGGATTTCACATGAGAAACAGAGCAGTCCTGTTCATGTATTGGATCAGTTCTACAGGCCCAGACCTGCATCTAAGGGACCAAAGAGATGTAAATGGAAGTTATAGGTGATCAGAACGTTGTATAGTCAGGCCTTTAATGGCAGACATTAATATACATTCTAATATAGTTACAATCAAAATATGAGATTGTATATTCTATTAGATTTGTGAGAATGTATGGTGTCATGCAAAAACATATGCTCCTATTTCAAAGTACATCTTGATTAAAAAAAGTCTAAGGAGTTTAAACAATTTGGTTCAAATGATATGAAAATAGAAATCAATAAGTTAAAGCACTTAACTGTGAACTGTTTTCAAGACTTAATTTTAATTGTAAAGAAGTCAGTTGTCCCTTGAGAATAATAGTTGAAAATTGTCTTTCCACTCCCCTCCCGCATTTGTATATAGGCACGTTTTCCACTGTAGAGGTCTATTCATTGTGAAGTCACTCTGCACTATTTATCTCTGTTTAATAGAATCTGTTTTATTAACAAATGGGTCCTAGAGAGATAGGGAAAGAGAGGTGAACTGTTCCACAACAAAGACTATGATAAAAGCTAATTATTCATTTCCTTTTTCAGGTCTCACACATTACAGATGATCTATAAATGTGATTACAGTCTTAAAACCGAATGAGTTTTGTATTCAGGAAAGACAGCACCAGGTCTGAAAATATCTGTAGTGCATTTGAATATGAACTGCACAAACAACATAACAGTCCTGGAGGTAATTTTTTTTAAGACAATATTTTCTACCAAATGTTTTTTAAACACAACTTAAAAAAAAGCTTAAGTTGCACTTCCAAGAAAGAAGTAGTGTATTAAGGAGTCCAATAAATGTCAAAAAATATAGATTCCCCTCTTTTCAGAAAGAGATGGGTAAGTCCTCATATCTACAAATGAACTGGCTTTTTAAATTTATACATTTCAATTTCCCGGAGGCTGAATTTGACTGACTAAAATATAATTACCCTAACTTGTAAAGAAATCGGTGAAGCAACACCTACAGAGAGTGGAGCCACTATTGACAGTGGCAAGTAACTTAGAAGAACATTTGATATATCTGCAAATCTCAATTTTCCTAGGTGACTAAGGACACAGAAGAAGAGAGGGTAGCAAACATGCCTGGAACCATTTGTATGCTAATGTCTAATAACCTCCTTTCTCTATGTAGAGAGCAACATAGCTTTAGGATAGGAAGTGCAAGTGACTTTTAGAAGTAGAAATAATTTCAAAGACAATCTGCCACAACATTCTTTGTTGGAGGCAAATGGAGGATTACACCTTCTCTGCAGTCTTGTTGAGGTTCTAGCTGGGAAGATGATGCACAATTTCCACATTATAAAGACTGGAGAGAAGTCATTTCTACCATGCTTTTTAATTTAAAATAAACAAATTGGCAACTGTCTTGAGGAATGCTTGCATATATGAAAAAGAGGTTATCGAGTCTGCTTCCTAAATTCCTTTTGTTTCTCTTTCAGTACAATCAAATACAGCATGGATCGATGTGGACACGAGGCAAAATGAGGACAGACACATACATGGAACTAGCAGCAGGCCACCACTTTCATTAAACTATAACACAGAGAAGGGTACTACCCACCCATCACCCATACTCTTCTATACTAGGCATTTAATTGGTTCCACTGTGATGGTTACAGGCCTCCTTAGCATATAACTTGTAACTAGCACCAAGGTTACAGGGCTCCCTGTGTAAGTTACGGCAATCCTGAGAAATAAAAAGAACAATTGAGACCCAATATGTACAGAAGCTTTTCTTGACTTTTTACTGGCATTTTCTCTAAATTAATTATTCCTCTGCAGAACTGCAAACTCAGAACAGCAGTGTGCTAGTGCACAAGAACTGGTCTACCACTTACACAGAGCACTATGTAAAAGAGTAAACAATCAAGAATTGTCTGAGAGATTAATTTTACTGAGAAAGAGGAGGGGGAAGCATGTTCAGCACCAACCAAGTGGAGGCAGACTTTGGAATCCCCAGCAGTATCGTCAGTGGAAAACCAATGAGAATTAAATCAGGGAACTTCATTCTGCCTCTCACAATTGCAATAGTCATTGACCATGGGGAGGGTTAGAAAAAGCTACAGAAATAACTCTTCCCTATGGAGGTTGCCAATAGTCAGAGGAGGATCTCATGTTTGGTCAGATTCTAGACAACGGTGATGTACATGCAGAACACTAGTGAGGAGCTGAATTGCATTTCACACCAGATCCTAGATAGCAGGGAGAAGGGGCAGGATCTCATACTTGGTCATAGCCTAGAAAACAGTGAAGCGGAGAGCAGTAGTGAGGAACCAGACCCTGTGCCAGCCCACATTCTAGACAGCAGAGAAGTAGAAATGCATGCACAAATGACAGGGGTTCAAACACAAAGAGTAACAGGCAGGATCCAGTGACAGGCCCGTGTCAAGAGAGGAGTGTGACTATGATCAGTGACAGAAAGCCTGCAGTGCCAGCCCAATGCCAATAGGGTTATATATCACAGTCATGGTGGAACTGGGCATAGATCAATGCCTGAAAGATGAAGGGAGCTGCCTCAAGGAAGTGCAGAACTAAGTGGGAAGGGAATCATATTGCTTCTGATCCCTAAAGAAGACTGGCACTACTATGGTAGAAAGACATCTCAGGACCTGCATACAGGATGGAATGGTCATAATTGAGTCTGAAGGAGAACAATCTACAAAGAGAACCGCTATTACATCAGAGATTTGGACTACTGTTTTTATGTGGTGATTCCCAGCCCGAGCCACTTAGCGTCGCTGCTCATCCTTCCCCCCCCCCCCCGAACATTCCTCTGTCCCCCCCTAGAGGGACAGGGCCCACTGTTTGAAAACCTCTGCCTCAGCGCAGTGGCTCTCAACCTTTCCAGACTACTGTACCCATTTCAGGAGTCTGATTGGTCTTGTGTACCCTCAAGTTTCACCTCACATAAAAACTACTTGCTTACAAAATCAGACATAAAAATATAAAAGTGTCACAGCACACAATTACTGATAAATGGCTTACGCTCTCATTTTTACCACAGAATTATAAAATAAATCGATTGGAAAATAAATATTGTATTTACATTTCAGTGTATAGTATATAGAGCAGTATAAACAAGTATAAACAAGTCATTGTCTGTATGAAATACAGTTTGTACTGATTTCGCTAGTGCTTGTTATGTAGCCTGTTGTAAAACTAGGGAAATATTTAGATGAGTTGATGTACCCCCTGGAAGACCTCTGCATACCCAAAAGGGTATGCGTACCCCTGGTTGAGAACCACTCCCTTAGAGGACTCCGTTCTTTGGGCGTAGGTCAATCAAGAGTGGTGAAGAAAGCAAGACTAAAAAGCCTATTACAAAAAATATATCTTCATAAAATTATATAAGTGGTTGTAATTTAGACCCCAATCTTGCAAGCACTTTGGACTACTCATATGCTTAAATTTAAACACGTGTAAACATTTGCAGAATTGGGGCCTTATGCTAGTTCTCTGTTGATGAAATATCTACAAAGTTTTCTCAGTTCCAAGTCAACCTTTTCAAAAGCACCCATTACTGTTAGGGGTCTCAATATTCAATCACACCAAATTCAGTCACACCGGCTTATGAAAATTCTAGCTATAATACCTACTGTAATTAAAGGATGAAACTTTGGCCTCACTGAAATCAAAACTTCCATTAACTACAGTGGGACCGGGATTTCACCCAGAATCTCTGAGTCTTTCTCTCTGTATAGACACATTTAATGGCATTGAACAACCTTGGGGCCAAATTTACTTCTGGCACAAATGTCCGAAATAGGGACTAGGGACTACCTCTCGCTGTGTGTTTGTACAATGCAGAGCACAATAGGGCAGGTCTCAGCACTACTGTAATACAAATAACATATGAAAATCCCAAACAAAAACTACTTTCAAACAGAGTTATGGATGACAGTGCATATCAGTAATTTAGGGAAAAATTACAAGGATTATGTAATTATCCCTGAACTAAGCATTATGAAACCAGAAAATTTACAGTTAAGATTAAATTTAAAAGATGGCAAAACACTCTAAAATATGGAAACACAGCGTTAGGGCACCCAAACAACCTTAATTCTGCCATTTAGTGACACTATAAGCAGAAAAATATTAAAAAGCTAACAGACTTTTTAAAAAATCAGCTTAATCTAATCTGGGTTCTGCAACACTAAAATGTCTTAATCATGTGGCTATTGCGCAGTGCCGCTACAGTGCAGAGTTAAAGTTTCTCCTTCAGCAGAAACCTTAATTATGAAGAACAACAGGCAATATGACCATTGGTCCTAAAAGTAAAAATATTCACACATAGCCTATGCATAATATTTCAGTGAGTTCTAACTACGCAGGAAATTTTCAGAGTCTTGGATAAAGCAGAGTTAAGGATGTCTAAATGTCCTTGCTATGCATTTCCATACCTTACTGTGTCCAGATTTCTCTGAAATTTTATTGTAACTGAATTTCCTGGGTTCATAATGCTTGGTTTGGGGGAAATTACAACATACTTATAACATATTTTATCCCAGAATTAGTCACGTGTACTCTCAACCATCAGTCCATCTTAACATCGGTTCTGTCTAGGAATTATTTCTACAACAGCTTGGAACAATTATCCATTACTTGTTTTAGCTGGATGCGTGGAGAATAATCAGCTTTTAGCATGCAGTTCTCTTTCTTCACTTTACATACTCTCACTGCATGCTCACATAGATATCCCAATCTTCTCCAAAAACTTTGCCTGTCCAGTGCTCACATATAATCAAATAATTTAGTGTATCTGCTGATTTTATTGTCTTCAGGAAAATTATTAGTATTCTGAACAGGAGCATTTTTGTGGAGCTTACAAATTAAGTTCCATATTTTGTACATTTTATTCTTTAATTGTAGACAGAACCACACATCAGTCTTTTGACCTTCCCTAAGTAGATCCCATTATTTTCATTGATGATTCCAAATTAACAAAAGGATCTACAAAACTTGTTATATCTCTTCCATCCATTTTTTCATTTCTTTCCTTCTTGGTCTCTTAATATTGCTTTTTTCCTGCAGTTTCCCTCTAGCAAATTCTTATTTGTTTCTGCCCTCTTCTTTGATTTTCCTTTCATCTAGTTTCCCATATGCTTAATTCAAGATATATTATCTGCAAAACTGAAATCCGTAATCCATGAAACACTACCTTTTTACCCTTACCCCAGGCATCTTTCACTATTTGCTCTCTGAGTATACAAAAAATGGGAAGATATCAATCAGCTCTAACATATGGTAACAGTTTCTGACCTCCAGTAACAGACATTAACATCTTATTTAGGTCCAATGTACAGCATTCTACAAAAAAGATAAAAAAACAATCCATTGAAGTTGCACATCAGAGCAAAACAAAATGGAAGAGACATTACATAAGTGAAAATCTACAATAATTCAGTGTGACTTGATATGGCTCTAGTAACTTCTTGTTCAAGCAGCCAGAAAAAACAAAACAAAAAATACCATATCACTACCACCACCACCACACAAACCCTGATAATCAAGAGTATTTCATACCCCATTATAATAATTACTTGCAGTGTTATAAACACAATAAAACTAATCATTCAAAGCAAAAACTACTTAAATGCAAATTATGGTTAAGATTTCACATGCACAGGAGTCAGGAAGTTCAAAGCTCTGCTTTTCACAGTATCCACACTCACCTGCTCTATGAAACCCATAATTAGTTAAAGAAATGCTGCACATTGTAAAAGTTTTCCATTTTGACTGCGCACACATGCATCTAATGAAAAAAATATTTTTCTCTATAAGGGCTGAAGAAGAATAGTAGTTACTACACGTTTATGTCCTTTGAAAATATATACAATTGAATTACCATTTATTAGTATATAAAAACATTACATATTTGAATTGTGTTCCTGCTGAGCAAACTTCTCATTGCATATGACTAGCATACCAGAAAGCTTGCAAATCCCCAAACTTCATAAATGGATATTCATGACATATGTTTCTCCATTATTGGTTACACAGAAACAACAGCAAAACAATAAAACTTAAATGCAATTCATCTGTAGAACTCCATGCTGCAAGATATTATTGAGGCAAATAGCTTAGATATTTACATGTAAAGTAATAACATCTTAGTGTCTCTGTTAACAGCCAGACAGTGTGATATTGATTTACTACATAAGAGATATAATCTTCCTAAAGAAGAAGTTAGATTCAAGTGCAGGATGGATTGGCTATTCATTTAGTTCATATTTTATTAAAAAAAACCTGAAACACCACACACACGAGGGTTTCCATGTGAATAAGAAAATTTGTGAGACTGTATGTGTATCTTGTAAAATTTAAGTTAAACATAAGGAGTCTGGTGATGAGGGACAGTAAAAATCAACCTCGCAAGGGAAAGAAATTAGGATAATAAATATTTATGTGCCAGATAACACCATACTAATCACTCATCATCAAGAATTGAACTAAGATTAAATGGTTTTCTGTAAATTAATGTGTTTTAAAATCTGCCAAGTCTGACAGACTATTACGTTTTATCTTGTAAAGCATCTTGTAAAGCACGTATATTACCTCTTCTACCACTGCCCTCTAACAGGTGTGCAGGAGCTGTGGGACTCTGGCCATTCCCCCATTTAGCCCTTGCGTCTGAAACACTTACAGACCCCTCTCCTGGAACACAAAGTGCACATTGGTGCTGTCCTGACACATGGTGTGCAAGGTGTGAGAGACATCTGCACAGCAGTCAGTGGGTATTCAGCCCTTAATATTTACTTTATTTATTATTAGACTTCAATTAAAAGAATATAATTTTTAAAACCCCAAAATCAAAGGCATAAGTTGATTGCTAGCTGATCACAGTGAAAATTTCCTCCATGGCATGGTATTGCCGAATACAGTTTTTGTGCCTTTTCTGTAGCACCTGCCATTATCAGAGACAGGATATAAACTAGATAGGCTGGTCTGTTTTGATATGGAAGTACTTATGTCTGGAGTAAATATTGCAACGAACTGAAGTCCAGAGGAGTGAGCACAGAGTTGACAGTGTGGAATTGGACAAGTCATTTCACCTCTATGTCTGTTTCCACATACATAAAAAAGGAATGATAACAGCTCATACAGATTGGCTTGTACCATGCCCTGCATGTATGAAGTGCTACATAAACAGAATTATTACACAAACACAATAAATCAAACAAAAACAAAACCAATAGAAGTTTCCTCTTCATCCAGCTTCCTGCAGGTCCAAAGTTGAGCTTGGTAAAAAATTAGATTTCTAGGATGAACAATGCACCAAATAACACCATACTGATTCTTGCACATCTAATACTAGGGAAGTGTCTGTTTACTCAGTTAAAATACATTTTGTTCCTGTAAAGAAAGCCACTTAAAGTAGATGAGGTAAAGATTTCAAGCAAGAAGCTGTTTGTAGGATGAGCCATCCTCCCAGGAGGAATAGTTTACATTTTAATTTTGAGTGGAATGTCAAAATATGACATTATTGTATGATATGCAGTGTTGTAGCTGTGTTGGGTCCAGGATATTGGAGAGGCAAGGTGGGTGAGGAGATCTTTTTTATTGGACCAACTTTTGATGGTGAGAGAGAAGCTTTCAATCTTATACAGAGTACTCCTGAGGGAATTCTGCACCAAAAAAAAAATTCTGCAAATTGTATTGGTCAATAAATAAATGTGGAGGCTTCAGAATGGCAGTGGAGAGCACAGGCAACTGACTGTACAGATGTGGAAGATCACTCTGCAACCTCTCCACCCCCCAGGATATGGACTCAGTGGTGAGGCTGCACTTGACCCTGACACAATGCAAGGGCTGGGCCTGCCCCAAAAGTCCATGTGTGTGAGGAGGGCTGCATGGTGATCTCCTATCTCCATGCAGCCAGTGGCCTGTGCTCCCCACTGCCATGATGGAGCCTCCACATTTATTTACTGGTACAGAATTTTTATTTTTGGTGCATAATTCCCTCAAGAGTAGCTGGTGCAGCAACTCACCAGGTTAGTAGCCCCGCATCAGGTGTGGGCAGGCATGCTTAGCCCAGCAGGATACAAGTGTGGAGGGACTTAGTGTGGAGAGATCCAAGTGTGAGGTGAGAGCATTCTGTGTAGGGCAATCTGAGTGCGGGCGGGGGGAACTGGACGCACAAGGATTCATGGGGTTCCAGGGCAATGGGACTCTACAGGAGGTCCAGGTAAAGGTGATTGGGGCTCAGCAGGGAGGGATCTGGGTATGGGGGGACAGTGCTTGGAGGGGGTTGGGGTCTGGTTACAGCTGGTTGGGGCTCAGTGCGGTGGGGGTCCAGGTGTGGGGGATTGTGGGGTGGGAGGTCCAGGTGCAGGGGACTTGTGGAGCTGATCAGGTTGGGGGTTCAAATGTGGGGGTGGTCTGGGTGCAGGGGTTGGGGTCCAGATGCAGGGGCGCGGAGCTTGGCAGGGGTCCAGATGCAGGGGATGGGGGCTCAGACAGGAGTCCAGGTCTGAGGGTAGTTGCAGAGGTAGGGGTTGGCTTGGAGCAGCTCATTGTACAGTGACCCCTCCCCCCACAGGTGAGGAGTGATGGGGGCAAGAAGTATGTGGGGGGTGCAAAACCAGGGGAGGTGACTGGTGGTGGGTCTGACCTGGCTGTTGCTGGTCTGTGCAGGGGAAGTGTGCTCCTCCCCCATCCCCATCCCCAGGGCTACCAACTGGGGCGGGGCTGTGGAGGGCCAGGTTTGGAGGGGCTGTGGGGGGCTTGGCAGGGAGGCTCCAGATACAGGGAGTGAGGCTCAACAGGGTAGAGGTATGAGTTCAGGGGGTTCGTTTAGGAGTTTCTGGGTGTTGGAGGTGAGGCTCAACAGGAGGGTCCAGATGCACGGGGGTTTGGTGGACAGGGGATGGGTCTGACTCAGCAATGGCCAGGGCATTCCCAGCCCCTCCGTGATGATTTACCTCTCCGCCGGCTGCTCCAGGAGCCTGGAACAACATGCCTGCATTGCTGAGGAGTGGCATGTGACTATTCTTGTGGCTTCCCTTTGCTTCCTCATCAGAAAGTCATTTTTCTGTGGGGAAGCAAAGAAATCTGTGCAGGACATGAATTCTGTGCACGCACGGAGGTGCAAACTTCCCTCAGGAGTAACAGAGCTCTTCTTCAGGTCTGACCTGAAAAGCTTCTCTCTCTCTCTCTCTCTCTCATCAACAGAAGTTGGCTCAATAAAACATAACATTAATTCATATCTAAGGCCTTGTCTACACTACAGGACTATTTCGAATCTACTTAAGTCGAATTTGTGGATTCGACCTTAATAAGTCGAATTTGTGTATCCATACTAAATACACAAATTCGAACTTCTGAGTCCACATTCACGGGGCCAGCTTCGACTTTGGAAGCGGTGCACTGTGGGAAGCTATCCCACAGTTCCCGCACTCCCCGCTGCCCATTGGAATTCTGGGATTTCCCCCCAATGCATGCTGGGGGGAAAAATGTGCCGACGGTGGTTTTGGGTTAGTGTCGTCATTGAACCGTCAATCACGCCCTCCCTCTCTTCCTTGAAAGCGCCGGCGGGAAATCTGTTCACGCCCTTGTCTGGTCGGTTACAGCGCGGACGCCACAGCACTGCGAGCATGGAGCCCGCTGCGATCATCACTGCACTTATGGCCGTTGTCAACTCCTCGCATCTTATCGTCCACCTCTTCCACAGTCAGCTGCTGAGAAATCGGGCGAGGAGGCTCCGGCAGCGCGGTGAGGAGAGTGGCACAGACCTCTCAGAAAGCAGGGTACGCCGTGCAGTGGAGATCATGGTGGCAATGGGTCACGTTCATGCTGTGGAACGGCGATTCTGGGCCCGGGAAACAAGCACAGACTGGTGGGACCGCATAGTGCTGCAGGTCTGCGATGACACAGAGTGGCTGCGAAACTTCAGGATGCGTAAGGGCACTTTCCTTGAACTGTGTGACTTGCTGTCCCCTGCCCTGAAGCGCCAGGACACAAGGATGCGAGCAGCCCTGAGTGTGCAGAAGCGAGTGGCCATAGCCCTCTGGAAACTTGCCACGCCAGACAGCTACCGGTCAGTAGCGAACCACTTTGGCGTGGGCAAATCTACCGTGGGGATTGCTGTCATTCAAGTAGCCCACGCAATCGTTGAGCAACTGCTCTCAAAGGTAGTGACTCTCGGAAATGTCCAGGTCATCATAGATGGCTTCGCCGCGATGGGATTCCCAAACTGCGGTGGGGCTATAGATGGGACTCGCATCCCTATCCTGGCACCAGCCCACCAGGCCAGCGAGTACATTAACCGAAAGGGCTACTTTTCAATGGTGCTGCAAGCTGTGGTGGACCATAGGGGACGTTTTACCAACATCAACGTCGGGTGGGCGGGCAAGGTTCATGACGCGCTTGTGTTCAGGAACTCTGGTCTGTTTAGACGCCTTCAGGCAGGTACTTTCTTCCCGGACCACAAAATAACGGTTGGGGATGTGCAGATGCCTACAGTGATCCTCGGGGACCCGGCCTACCTGCTAATGCCCTGGCTCATGAAGCCCTATACAGGCGCCTTGGACAGTGAAAAGGAACTCTTCAACTACCGGCTGAGCAAGTGCAGAATGGTGGTGGAGTGTGCTTTCGGACGTCTCAAGGGGAGATGGCGGACCTTACTGACTCGCTCGGACATCAGCGAAAAGAATATCCCCGTAGTTATTGTTGCTTGCTGTGTGCTCCACAATCTCTGTGAGAGCAAGGGCGAGACCTTTTTGGCCGCTTGGGAGGTTGAGGCAAATCGCCTGGCTGCTGTTTACGATCAGCCAGACACCCGTGCTGAGAGAATATCCCAGCGGGAAGCGATATGCATCAGGGAGGCTTTGAAAGCGAGTTTCCTCGCAGAGCAGGGTAACCTGTGACTGTCCACTTGATTTTAAGAGAGCCTGATCACAAACCAAGTTTCCCCCACTTCCAAAGGACGTTTTAAAACTAAGGACATGTTTTAGTAATTAATAATAAATCTTTCGTTGACTTTGCATTTCTGTTTCTTGGTTGAAACATGGAAGCATTCTGTGCTGGGTAAGGTGTGCACTGATGGGTGGGTTTGCAGGAAGGGGCGAGGGGTGCCGTCTTTGGATACGGGTTAACATGACGGCTGTGGGTTTGGGCGTTGGAAGGGGTGAGGGGTGTGGGGGAAGGGTGAGTATCTGCCCCTGGATGAGGTCTCTTTTTGGGGCTCAGGGCACCGGGGAAGATCGTGGCTACGGTCCAAGTGCATGTGAAGGGAAGCCTGCCTTTACATTCGGGGATGGCAGGCACCAGGACCCTGGACAAGCATACACATCAAGGAAAGACCCGGGGCAGCATACACCACACAGACTGTCCCTGGTGCCTAGTGACTGCAGTCTGTGTGTGCCCTGCAGTTGACCCTGCACCCAAGTCTGTACCATGGCACTGTGGGCTATGCACTGAAATTACAATTCAACCCCCCCACACACACCCACAGAAAGTCTTCTGACACCAGAAACGTGACGGAAACACTGAGTAACACCAAACCGCTTTTAATAATGTAGTACACAGTGGGGGGTTTAAACTTGGAGTTGGGACTGGTTGATGCTGTAAGGAAAGAGCTTGTACAAATTTACAGCGCCAGAGTTCTCTCGAACATTATCGGTCTGCTGCAGTGCAGGGACAGTTCTCACGGCCCCTACCGCCCCTCCTTCTTGTAACTTTGGGTGAGGGGGGGACAGGACTTCTTGGCGTTGGAGGGCGGTTGCAGATGCACTGCAGGGGGGCTCTCTCCTCCTGCCTGCGGTCTTGCAGAACATCTACAAGGCGCCGGAGCGTGTCCGTTTGCTCCCTCATTAGACCAAGCAGCGTTTGAGTCGCCTGCTGGTCTTCCTGCCGCCACCTATCCTCCCGTTCGATGTGTGTGCGATGCTGCTGACACAGGGTCTCCCTCCACTGTCTCTGCTCTGCCGCCTCCGCTCTGGAGCAGGCCATCAGTTCCTGGAACATGTCGTCCCTAGTCTTTTTCTTTTGGCGTCTAATCTGAGCCAGCCTCTGCGAGGGGGATGCCGGGGCAGTCCGGGAAGGAGCCGAAGCTGTGTGATGCGAAAAAGTAGGTGATTTCCTTGAACACATACATGTTTGCCAACAGTAAACACAGTCTAGTCAGTTTCAGTTAACAAGACCAAAGAGGGAACCAAGTCTCAGGAGATGTCAGAACTAGTCCGAGATTTCGGAATACGCTCTCATTGGCGGCGCCATTGCACTGGATAGCGCACAAGCGAGGAGAGACAGCTGCATCCCTCTTGCACAAAGTCCTGGTAAGCCTTACAGTACATACTGCTTATCAGTTAGTGGTTAGCTGTGCTCTCCTGCAAAAGGCAATGTGCAAAGCAGAAAAGATGACCCTTTTGCAGCCACTACCGCCAGTGCACGGGAAAGATCACTGTATGCTTTTCCTCTGTGCCCTCAAACACGTGGCTGTTAAGCGAGGGTCATTCTTATGCAAAGGAAAAGTCTGTTAAGCGAGGGTCATTCTTATGCAAAGTAAAAGTCTGTTAAGCGAGGGTCATTCTTATGCAAAGTAAAAGTCTACCATTCACAATAGTAACAGTACACTAATTCCCCTAATTAGATGCAGCACTTCCAGAACGACATTACCCTGAGGCGTGTCAGGAGGACTCAGAGAGAGCGGATGCTAACAGAAGCCCTGCACAGACCAGGACCATACGCTGCCATGCTCGTAGAGGCGATGCTTCCCCTTTACCTTCGGATGGCCTGGCGCGGAAGAGTGTGCTTCCACGGAGCACCCAATAAAGCACCTCTCCCAAGAAACCTCCTGCTGAGGCTTTTCCAGCTGCTCTCTGAGAGCTTTTTTGAACTGTCCCCAGAGGATTATTGCTCGATCCCTATATGTGTAGACCTACTGTTTGTATAGTTTGATATTTAAAATTTTTTATATAGTATTTCTATTTTTTATATATATACCTGTTTCTTAAAAAATAAATGTTTCCCTGTTTGTAGCACTTACCGCCTGATCCTTCCCCTGATTCCGAGTCTGGGTTCACGGGCGGGGACGGTTGGTAGGGGATCTCTGTGAGGGTGATGAAGAGATCCTGGCTGTCAGGGAAAGCGGGAGTGGGTTCGATGTCGCCTGCGCCGTCCTCAAAAGACCCTTCCTCATCTTCCCCATCGGCGAACATGGAGGAGGAACTGTCCCGGTACACTATTCCGTCCTCGGAGTCCACCATCACTGGTGGGGCAGTGGGTGGCAGACCCACCTAGAATGGCATGCAGTGCCTCGTAGAAGCGGCATGTCTGGGGCTGGGCTCCGGAGCGTCCGTTTGCCGCTCTGACTTTTTGATACCCTTGTCTTAGGTCCTTCACTTTCACGCGGCACTGCATCGCATCCCGGCTGTATCCTTTCTCTTTCATGGCTTTAGAGACCTTCTCGAAGGTCTTCGCGTTCCGCTTGCTAGAGCGCAGCTCCGAGAGCACAGACTCCTCGCCCCACACAGCGATCAGATCCATGACTTCCCTGTCAGTCCATGCTGGGGACCTCTTTCTATTCTGGGATTGCCCGGACTCCTCTGCTGGTGAGCTCTGCATCGTTGCAGGTGCTGCGGAGCTCGCCCCGATGTGCAACCAGAACGTCAGATTCAAACCGCCCAGACAGGAAAATGAATTCAAATTTTCGCGGGTCATTTCCTGTGTGGCTGGCCAGAGAATCCAAGCTCGGACTGCTGTCCAGAGCGTCAACGGAGTGGTGCACTGTGGGATAGCTCCCGGAGCTACTAAGTTCGATTAGCATCCACACCAAGCCTAATTCGAGCTAGCAAGTGCGAATTTAGCGTTACTCCACCTGCCGGGGTGGAGTACCAAATTCGAACTAAAGAGCCCTCTAGTTCGAATTAAATGGCTTCCTGGTGTGGACGGTTGAGCGGTTAGTTCGAATTAACGCTGATAAATTCGAATTAAAGTCCTAGTGTAGACCAGGCCTAATGCAACTGCCTAAAAACTGACTAATTATGAATTATAGCCTAAAGTAATGATATCCAGAATGTGACATTTCTACATTTGCAGCTCCTGCCATCAACACAAACTTTAATTTCAATTAATTTTAAATTTTCAATTTTTAAACTTTAATTGTATTTCTTTTTTGGAGTCACGGCTCTTTATGCATCTTGTATAAAAAACTGCAAGAGGAAGTATAAAAGAACAAATAGCAGGCCTTACAGAGCAAATATAAGGAGATAGAGATAAGGAAGACCAAGTATCGCCTACACTATGAAGCTAGGGAGGGCAATTTATTACAATCAAAAGATAAAGGCCTCCATATGGTAAGTAATTAGGAACCTTCAAAACTGATGAATAAATTAGATCAGAAGCAACCATATGTCTGAATATTGCAAAACAAGCTTTTACTCCCTGCTATAACTATTAAATATTGGAAATTCATACAAGCTAAGACTGTCAAAATGAAAAGCAAAAGGTAAGGCCATTCCTACAATTCCATAAGCCTCATAAATTCACCAAGAAGCCTGGAAGTAATGTATGGGGACACATTAATCCACACTCTAATGCATTGTGTTTTGGTCACAGGTCCAATTCTCTACGTTTGTGTTACTGTATGTGTGTTTTGTTCTGCTGGTTACGGTATTATAGGGAAGCTGCAGTATAAAACAACAAGGGGCAAGAAACTTTCACTCTATGCAGTTTGGTCTCACAGTTAGCTAGCAGTAAGTCATCTTGCCCATAGAGCTGATAGGTTTGGTAGCCCACGCATAGAAAAATCCAATGTTGTTTATGTTTTTATCACTTGTGGTGTGGAAGCTAAAAACCTTAACAGAATTAATGGTTTTGACAACAGATTAACCACAGTAGGGTTAATCTGTGGTGGACACAACCAGAGCTGAAATTACAGGTGTATGAGCAGGATGTGCCACAGACCAGGGAGACCAGCTACTGTACAGTTAATAAATGGACATGTGATAATTTCAATGATTAAGATAAATGGCTTGAGGTTTCAGGACCTGAGTCATATCAAGTCACAACAAACATTCTGAGTGAACACCCTCCTGAAATGGGTCTATCAGAATTCATTTGTAGAAATTTGGAGAAGCCTTAATTAGGCCACTTTTCATTACCCCAAGGACTATCAAACATAATCACAATGTTGTTCCTACTTTTGTTATATAAATCATTGAGGTTGAATTTGAAGCGTCTGTGCTTTTAAACCTCTGATCTAATAGTTTTCCATATCTCCAACTCATTAGCTCAATTGAAAGAGACAAGAATAAATGTGTTCAAAATCTTCTCTCAGTTTTGAAATGAAAAACTGAGATGGAAAAGACCTGTCATTTTAGATCATAGAATCTATAGCCCTGCCAGTGCAGGATACAGATGGCTAACAGATGACATGTCAGATATTAAACTGCTACTACAAGGCCCAAGAAACATCTCTCTCATCATCCCTCACAAAGTAATATCCACCAAGAGGATAATCTCGACTTCTTCAACACAGCCTCTTCTCCCTCCCCCTTGACACCTTCATCACTCCCTTGCAGCCTGTCCAAAACGACAGCCACCAAAATGATCTTTTGTGCCCAATCTAATCACTTCATGTTCCTCTTTAAATCCCTGCACTGTGTCCACCTTGAACACACTAAGTTTAAACTTACAATTTTTGCTTAAAACCCCCTTTTCCAACTCTGTCCCTGTCTGCATCATACCACAGTGCCTCTAGTCCAGGGGTTCAGACACTAGCCTGGGACTTTGGAATTTCCTGCTCTGTCACAAGCTCTCTCTGTGACCTTCAAGTCATGTAGCTTCTCTGTGCCTTAGATCTCCATGGATAAAATGGGAATAATAGCACTTTCCTATTTCAGAAAGATGTTGTGAAGATAAATACCTTAAAAAACACACTTCTTCAAAAACACCTACAAAAATGAACGTATAATTTGATTTTATTTTTAAATTTAATTTATTTTTTTATGGGTTAAATCCTCCTTGCCTCTAGGTTTCCCTGTGCACGTGGTCTGAAGTTATCTAAACAAACCTAGTTGATGAGTACATCAACTTTCTAGAAATTTGATTGCTAAACCTTATAAGTAGGTTGTGACTAGGGACTACCTCTCGCTGTGTGTTTGTACAATGCAGGTTGTGACATGCATCTGATCATTTTTGGGAGGCCAATTAGTTGTCAGAACTGTCTTTAAGAACCAGAGAATTAGGAAAGAGCTTCTTAAGACATTAACTTTTTACACTGAAGAATATAAAACATGTTTTTCTAGCAAAATAATATATGTTCAGCTATAATGAAATGATGCCTTCACAAAAGAGAAAATTCAAGGGGGCTGTTATAAAGAATACGGTGACTGTTTTCCATGTCCACTGAAGACAGGAGAAGAATTAATGGGCTTAATCTGTAGCTAGAGAGATTTAGGTTAGTTATTACGAATATCTTTCTATCCATAACAGTAGTTAAGTACTGGGATAGGTTTCTAAGGGAGGTTCTGGAATCCCCACTATTGGAGATTTTAAATGCAACATCAGCAGACCCTGGTCATCAGTGGTTGGGATCGAACCTGGGATCTCTGGCGGTAAATGCATGAGCCTCTATTGCATGATCTACAAACATGATTTTTTGCTAAGGCTGTAGAAGACTCATCAAGCTCTAGTTGGGAAAGGTGCCACTAGAAGGGGACAGAGTGCCACACGAAGCAGGCATGAGGTACCTAAAGAACAGATTAGATCAGAGGTTTTCAAACTGTGGGGCTTGCCCCCCAAGGGGGGGCTCAGGGAGGCAATACCAGCTCCACCCCGACTCATCTCAGTGTAAACATCTGCTGCAGCCAAACCAATTTTCACTCCCGGCAGCCTCTGTGCCCAGCACTGGCTCTGCCCCGAGACCATCGCATCTGCCTTCCCCCACCCTGAAAATCCAAGGGGGGAACAGGCAGGTATTGTGTCTATTTTTGTCAGGATTAGAGGGGGCATGACCAAAAATTGTAACTCAAAGGAGGGGCACAGCTCAAAAAGTTTGAAAACAGCAAGGTTAGACAAACACCTGTCAGTGATGCTCCATGTAAACTTGTTCCTGCCTCAGCACAGGGGGCTGGAGTAGATGACTGCCTGAGGTCCCTTCAAGTTGTACATTTCTATCATCCAAACCCCTGTACCTTAATTTCTGCCCCGTCTGCAACAAAACCTTATGGGTCTTTCTGACATTCATGAACAGCTGGCCAAAGAACACACTACCCACATTCCTTCACCCCCCTCGTACACATGGGCACCTTATAAGGATGGCACAGAATGTGCCCTCATGCTGACTCGAAGCTCCCATTCTGTTGCGTTGATTCTAATTTACATCCTTATACACATACCTCCCAGAAGTGCATGTCAAAAGGAATTAACAGTAATTCAAGGATGTTCAGTTCCCTAAGCATTTTTCCAATGTGGGTAAACAAAAACTGTAATACATCATATTTCAGCTCAGCCTGTAGTGTGCTAATCAGCAGTTATAGGTTTAGCTATATCTGAGAATTCAAAAGTTAATTTTATAATAAGGCATTTTTAGATTTTTTTAAAATTCTTTTAGTTCTAGTGTGCCCCACCATTGCCATAATGGACATCTAGCACCTGCAACAGTGACTGAAGGAACTTTGCCTGAGCAGGAAACAGATTTCCTCCAAGAGTGCTGGGGAAGCACATGTAGGAGCAGGAAACATGATACCCATTAGAATGGTGCAGTGTATAACTTGCTATATGGTGCAGAATAGATATTGGGCAACAGCCTTTACCCCCAGGGTCTCTGGTAACACTAAAACTCTTGCCATTTGCACTCACAGAGCCTGTTCCAAACCCCACTGAAGTCAGCAGAAGGATTCTCAATAGACTTTGTGTCTCATCCAAACAGCACACATAATGGGATTATAGCTAAACCTTACGCAGATGTTCCTTTGCTCTTTCCCCACTTCCCACTTCTGCATCTATAAAATGAAGGACCATTTTAAGATCTTGGATTTCAAAATACGTTGACCATTACTAAAAATCATCAAAAAATGAGTATGAAATAATAATGCTGAATAGATATTCAAAATATATATAGCAATGAAAGGGGGATTAGAGTATGAGATTCCACCTAAATTTGGCAAGGTGTGTACAAAGTCTAGGTTAAATTTATAAAGGGAATCAGAAGGGAAAGGCCTTCTTTTGCACTAAGTTTAAGAACTACAGATGAAAAGTGCTATACACATGCTGAGTATTATAATTAAATATGAGTTTTTGGTCCCGGAGCTCCATAATCAATATACAGTAAATGGGTGCCACCGAAGTCAGTGGAGTTACCCTACGGACAAGTTTGGCTTAGATTGCCCAAACCTTCAAAAATAGAAAAATGTGCCTTACTTAACATTTTTCTTTCAGATTTGCTAATGTGAACAGGATATTTTACACTGATCTTTAAACAACATAAGCAGACTCTACATGCTGTGTAAAATAGAAGATGTTCACAGCCTTTGACAGAAAATTTACAGTAAGATGAAATCCAAACTACATTGTAAAAGTATGTACGTAATCTATCGTATTTGGAACACGCCATTTCAGATAGCAATTTTTTTTAACAAAACAAAGTTTTCTGGTATGTATTTTGATAACAGGGAATAAATCAAAATACTACCAAATAAAAATATATCTATGAAATGAAGGTAACAGCTTGGTAGACGAGAGTACCTGAGGCACAGCTATTTCTGTGAAATCATGGAAGTACTGAATAGGCAATTTATTCTCTCTAGCACAGACGTGGGCGAACTACGGCCCGCAGGCTACATCCGGCCTGTGGGACCGTCCTGCCCGGCCCCTGAGCTCCCAGCCGGGGAGCCTAGTCCCCCCTCCTCTGCAGCCAAGCCGCTGCTCTGGCCCGCCGCTCCTGCTGGGCAGCGTTGGAAGGGCAGCTGGCTCTGGCCGGGTGTCGCGGCTGTGAGCTCCTGCTGCTGGTAAGGGGGTGGGGAACAGGAGGGTTGGGTAAGGAAGCAGGGCATCCTGAAGGGGAGTCAGGGAGGATGGGGCGGTTGGATGTGGCGGAGGTTCTCAGGAGGGCGGTCAGGGGATGGGGAACAGGGAGGGTTGGGAGTGGGAGTCCTGGGGGGGCTGTCAGGGGGTGGGGATGTGGATAGGGGTCAGAAGGGCAGTCAGGGGACAGGGAGCAGGGGGGTTGGATAAGGGGGTGGGATCCTGTGGGACAGTTAGGGGTGGGGGGTCCCAGGAGGGGGTGATCAGGGGACGAGGAGCAGAGGGCAGTTGGATAGGGGGTAGGAGTCACGGGGGCGGTGTCAGGGGGTGGAGGTGTGGATAGGGGGTCGGGGCAGTCAGGGGACAGGGAGCAGGGGGGTTGGATGGGTTGGAGGTTCTCAGGGGGGCAGTCAGGAGACAGGAAGTGGGAGGGGGTGGATGAGGGGGGCCAAGCCGTTTGGGGAGGCACAGCGTTCCCTACCTGGCCCGCCATACAGTTGCACAACCCCAATGTGGCCCTCTGGCCAAAAAGTTTGCCCACTCCTGCTCTAGCAGGTTTCAGAGTGGTAGCCATGTTAGTCTGTATCAGCAAAAACACAGTTAGTTATATGGACAAATTAATCAGATAATAGTGATTATCCATATGGGTAATCACTGTAATCATTTTGATGAAAAAGGAATTCTGTTTGATATAGTACCTTATGCATATTACTTTAATCATTCTTATTTGAATTTATACACCAAAGATTCCCCAAATGGAAAAATATATAACATGGAAAGCAGAGTAGTTAATTTTCATAGAAAATATCATTTTGAGAAAAACAATAGATAGCAAGCAGTAACCAACTACTTTAATGCCATACAAACTATAGCAAGGTTTAAGGGAAATCCTTGAGAAATTTCTATCACTGCACTACATTCTGGTGGGAAAAGCAGTATCTATATCTTCTTTGACTGTAAACACGTCAATAGAATTGCTTTCTGAATGGAATTTTGACAACTTCATCCAGACTGAAAAGTTGTAAGTATGCCGCAAGTATACAATGGCTCAATCTCTCCTTTAATATACTTCCCGAAGCACAAGAATTAGACCCCTGAGGGCATTCTGTGCCCAAACAAAAATTCTGTGCCAATAAAATTAAAATTATGTGCACAATATTTTAAAATTCTGCAAATTTTATTTGAGAAATAAATGTGGATGCTCCAGCATGGCACTGGGGAGCACAGACCACTGGCTGCACAGAGGTGGGAGATCACCTTGCAGCTTCTGCCCCACCCCCAGGACATGGACCCACTGGTGAGGCTGCACCCAACCCTGACACAGTGCAAGGACCCAGAAACACACAAGGGGCCCTGCCCCTCCGTGCCAGGTGCACCAGGTGTGGGCAGGCAGGCTCAGAAAGGCAGGATCCAAGTGTGGAGGGACTTAGTGTGTGGGGGATCCAGGTGTAGGTTGAGAGGGTGCTGTGTGGGGCAATCTGGGTGGAGACAGTGCAGTGGGGGATCCGGGTGCAGGGGGGATCTGGATGCACAGGGGCTTTCTGGGTGGGGTTCTGGGTGCAATTGTAATGGGACTCTGCAGGGGGAGTCCAGGTGAAGGTGGTGGGGGCTCAGCGGGGGCAAGGGTTTGGGGGTATAGAGCTTGGCAGGGGGGTCTGTGTGGGGGGGGGGGCTGGATGCATAGGGATTGGGCAGAAGGAGGAGCAGCTCTCTATACAGGGATTCCTCCCCCTGCAGCTGAGGAGCAATGGGTGCAGGAAGCGGGGAGGGGGGAGTTTGCACAGCTTCCTGCAGCCAGGGGAGAAATCTGGGAGTGGGCCTGACCTGGCCCTGGATGTCATGCAGGGGAAGAGGAAGTCCCATCTTCCCCAGCCCAGCCTAGCAGCTGAGCCCAGCGTAGGGTAGGAGCCATCAGCCAGGTGTTCCCCAGTCCTGCCTCCTACCCCATAGTGATTTACCTCTCTGCCAGCTGCCCTGGGCACCTGAAACATACAGTTGGAGAGGGTTGCATGACCACTTTTGTGGCTTCCCTTTGCTTGCTCGCAGAAAAATGACGTTCTGATGGGGAAGCAAAGAAATTTGGGGGGGGACATAAATTCTGCGCATGCACAGTGGCGCAGAATTCCCCCAGGAGTAAAATTATTACAACTCTTTTTAATACCAACTGAAAAGACACTGTCTCAACAAGGCTTCATGGCAATTGAAAAACATGTTTTTATATTATTGGTTTTGTACATAGGGAAACATATTTCAGGGAAAACAGCTAAATGCAGGCAACCAGAAACTAACAAATTAAAAGAAACATCTTGTTTATTATTTTAGAAGGCTTATATACAGCAGAGCCCACACATATTTCATAGTAGCTGGTTAACAGATTCATTTTTTTCACTCATAGATTTTAAGGTCAGAAGGGATCGTCGTGATCATGTAATCTAACCTCCTGCACACTGCAGGCCACAGAATCTCACCCAACCACTCCTGTAATAGACCCCAAACCTTTGGCTGCGTTACTGAAGTCCTCAAATCACGGTTTAAAGACTTCCAGTTACAGAGAATCCACCATTTACACTAGTTTAAACCCATGAGTGACCCATGCCCCATGCTGCAGAGGAAGATGAAAAACCCCCAAGTCTCTGCCAATCTGACTCAGGGGGAAATTCTTTCCTGAAGCCAAATATGGCAATCAGCTAGACCCTGAGCATGTGGGTAAGATGCACCAGCCAGACACCTGGGAGAGAACTCCCTATAATAAGTCAGAGACTTCCCTATCTAGTGTCCAGTCACTGGCTGTTGGAGATATTTGTTGCTAGCAGTTGCAGATTGGCTACATGCCATTGGAGGCAGTCACATAATACCATCCCTTCCATAAATTTATCAAGCTGAGTCTTGAAGTTAGTTAGGTTTTTTGACCCTGCTGCTCCCCTTAGAAGGCTGTTCCAGAACTTTGCTTCTTTGATGGTTAGAAACCTTTGTCTAATTTCAAGCCTAAACTTCTTAATGGGGAATTTATATCCTTTTGTGCCAGTCTCATAAATTTTTTTTTGAAATATCACATTGCAGTAATGATTCTCCCCTGGCACAAATAGAGGCCTCAAGGAAGCTTCAACAACAGCTGTAGCAGAATAACTTGAGAAAATGAAGGTGCACACTGTTGTTCACACTGTCTCAGTTTCCCTTTAATGTGGCATCTGACAAGGAAAGGAATCAAAAGACATAAATAGATCAGCACCACCACACTCTCCTGAGAGGAGCCTAATCAGAGAGAGGCAGGTTGGAAAGGTTAGCTATGCAGACATTTTGCATTAGTCTTTCCCAGCATATTATTTCCTATTAATTAGCAATTACTTGATTTCTCAGAAGACTATAACATCAAAATACTGAAACCTGTGTCACTGTGAAAGAAAATATCTGTTAGGCAAATAGCACTATTATTTCTAAAATTCTATCTACATTACATAAACCATATCAATACGAGACGATCTCTGTGGCAAATACATGTCTCGTAGGCTGTAATATGTCAAGTTCCAAAATAATCATATTTCTGTGGAACTTTTGTTTCACACAGACAACTGTACTGAGGAAAAAGCTGTAGTAATAAGGACTCACAGTTTCTGCTGAGATACACACAGATGCAACACCCATTAAAATTAATGAAACTTACAAGCGTGTATTTGAGAGCAGAATTGGACCCATAAAGTTATATGACAGCTTTTATATGTACTGTAGTAATGAAGCCCACTCACCTGCATGCAGATATTTTTGGTGCTGTTTGAAACAGGACTATGTTAAAGCACACTAGAGAACTTTTAGTGCACACCAGCAGGGTCTACATTGATCAAACAATGTGCAACATGTTAGTGCACGTACGAAATCACACGACTCTAAAGCACATTATCCTACAACATAAACATGGCCTCAGAGATGGGATACTAGACTAGATGGCTCTCTGGTGTGATCTGATATGGCAATTTCTTTATTTCTTTGCTGCTGGGAATGCTATGCTAATAGTATCACAGGTCCACGTGAAGAAGGTCCATCACTAGGGTCTTCAGCCTGGTCTCCAGGTCCTTTGAGTCTAGCTCCTTTCTTGGGCTTTTAGTAAAATCCAGCCGGGACTGTCGGTTTATCCCCACAACGGAATTAAGCCTTGTCTGTGGGCCTTTTAAATCTAGTCCCTTTTCTTGGGCTTTTTAAACTAGTCATTTCGCCTTTCCAGGGCTTAGGCCACTGCAGTACTGGGGAGACCCAAGCCTACCACTACTCTGGGTCCCAACCCAGGGACTTTACACACAGCAGCCATATACTGGTGCCTCCAGTTTACTGCTGCTGTTCCCTGGGCTTTTTCATTTCTTGTTATCTTAGGGTTACAATTCTCAGGTCCTCTTATTCCCAGGACCTGTACAGCTCCTCTGGCTAGAGCAGAGCAGAGCAGAGCACCCTTCCTTGCTCTTCTGATATCAGCCAAGAACTCATCTCCCTACAGCTCCTTTTATCTGAACCTGCTATGCTCTGATTGACTGCTTCTATGCAGCCTCTCTAGGCAGGCATGGAGGATCCACCTCTGCTGCTCCTTACTGGGGTTGGGTGTGGTAGGTCCGCAGGGGCCTGATATACCCCATCTCAACATAGTAATGAGAAGAGTTATATCTGAAGGCTCTGAATGTTTGCTATATACAGCTTTATTCCTCTGTAAGCTATGTTGATATCTAACCTATGCATTTCTACTTCCTTAGGATGTCTGGATTCAATGAGAAAGGCAACAATATCACTTCCTATTGTATCAGGAAAATTGTGGTGACTGTGGGGATAGAGGTCTGGATAGCTAACAGAACTATAGTGTTTCACAGAACATAACTGAGGTTTCACTGAGAACACGCCAAGCTCTGAAACGCTTTTGGATGGGGAGGTGGCAAGTAGGCAAGTTACTTTCAGTGAGAAATCTACCATCTGTGAAGTTGGAAGGTGATTTTTATTAAGACTTGTAACCCACAGACCAAGATCATGACAGGAATCTACATTTTGCCAAAGAACTGATAAGAGTGATAATTCTCAAGAATCTATGATTTGTCCATAATGAGAGATTCTCATGGGTTTCTTATAGTGCAACATGCCTGAAGTTATCTTGTCGTTCCAAAAAGCGTTAGCGTTCGACAATGTAGAAGGAAATCTTGTTAAAAAATAAAACACCTCAGTGTCCTTTGCATCAGATGACTCTGCCTTGATGTATTTCTTGTAACACCAGCATCCAATACTCAAGTAGATAGATAGCATTTGTGAATTTTCTCCAAGATACTAACAGGGTGTTTATCACTTTCTTAAAATACGTGAGTGTAGTGTTCCTTCCTCTCAGCTTCCCAGATGGCAGATTAAGCAGCACTGTATATTGGTTCAGGATACGTCCCCGTTACACTATGTGCATATGTTGGGAGACTGAGAGGAGGTTCCAGATATATCTAAACCAGATCTGAGAACGGAGACCTGAAGGTTAATGAGAAGGTGATTACAATCACTGTGGCCCAATTCTTCACAATCTTCTTTATCATCTTTACCCTCAGGGGCTGATTGGAAAAAAGTCATAAGGAGGAGCCCACTTCTGAGATAAGAAGACCACATCCTCTTCTTTCAAGTTTCTCTTGCTCATTTAGTTTCCCTTTTGGTTTTCCAACTGGATTTGGATGCAAACTGGTACATCAAAGGATTCCAACCTGGCCTACAATACATCAAAAGATTAGCAAGTCTAGACTGCATTACTTTGTTTCCAACAGCTGACCCTGAATTACTTTCTTGATGTAGGACTCTCGGGAATAGAGAGATTCTGCCTAGAACATGAATGAGGTTATTTCTCAAAGCAGCGCTGAAGGTTTTCTGCATTCTTAGCAGTTATAGACACACCATGTTTCTGAACAATAACAGTTGGAAATGAAGGACTGAGCCTGATAGTTCAGAGCTTGAGACAGGTTATATGTCATGTCTCCTCCTTGGGTCACAACCCTCCACCCACAGTGATATGAAAAGTTCAGACATGTCCTCTCTACAAGGTACTGATAACTAGCTTCTTTCCTGGACCTGACCTCAGGTAGGTTAAATAATATTAAAAATGATTTCACCAACAGATGCTAGTATTGTATCTGGACCAAGATCTTTATATTCTGATTTTCCAATTGCTGATTGGAAGCAAAGCAAGATATGTGCTGGATATCCACATGAGACCCAGGACTAACACAGTCATCCATGATTAATGCAGGAACTGAGTCAGAGATTTTATCTTAGGAGAAATGTGCTGATGTTTGGCAAATCAGACACTATCTTTTCCCATCTCGCTCTTGAAATAAAGATAGTCTTGGGCAACGGCTTAAACACTGGAGTTTCATGAGGGCTGTAATTGGCACCTGCATTTGTTTGTTCAAAGCCATTTATTGAAGGCTTTTAGTGATGGCTGAAAAGAACATTGTCCCGACAAGGATAGACATGTATCCCTTTCACCTGAAGGGAGGAAAGATATGGTTCTGTGAATACCTGCGTAGAAGTAAGGAGTCCAAAAAGGCAGTACTCTATATTGAAAATGCTTCATGTTATAGTAGAAGCTGAAGTGATTGGGTGATTCTCCCTAATCATATCTTCAGTAGATTTCCAGGTTTATTTTCATATTCTGAAATTTTGGGAAGATAATGCTGTAGTGATGGATCTCAATATTTCCACCTGGAATATTGCTCTAATTATGGAATTGAGAGACCTGGGAGCCAAAATGGGCTGCATGCTATTGTTTCTCTTTGTAGCACAAAAAATCTTGTGCCCTTTCCAAAATGTCTCTCTCCACACAACTGATTCTATTGTTCCAAAGTGTAGGACATGGACTACTGCATCCTTCATCTTCAGGTTACATGAAGGGTCTTATTGAGAGTGATGGTTTATATAAATTTACTGAAGGAAGGGAAAGGATAAATTTGCCCCTGGGACAATGAGGGAGTTCTGTTATATTATCTCAGGCATTCATTTTCTGAGGTGCTTGAGGTGCGTCACTCTCAGATGATGGTCCACCCTGAAGGTGTTCTTCAGAGAGGGGGGGAATTGGCCCAGATCTGGGAGACCCAAAATCAAAACAAGTTTTTTGAAGTGGATGGTTTCCCAGAGAATCCCAGCCACGGTCTTCTAAATCTCAGGAAACACAGCAATGACCCCCTCCAATGAGTAATCTCTACACTGGAACCCGGAGAAGCAGAGACTTCACAGGGAACTCCTGCTAAATAAAGTAGTTTGAAGGTTCTCTTACCAGAAGGAGGTGGGACTTGGTCTCTGAAGACCCAGTAATTGCTTTATCTCTATGTTCCCCAAAGAACTTTACCAACAGAATATTTGTAAAGCTATCAGAGTTTAGCAGCCTGCAATTCTGATTTCTGCAAGTGGAGCCATAGTTTCTGTCTGGCATGTCCTTGGAAATTTTGAACATATATCAAATTGGTCCTAAAAAGGCTGCTGGGGAAATCCAGTATACAGTAGGATTTTTTTTTTAAAACACACATTCAGAATGGCTTCTCAGCATCAGTACACCTCCACAACAAGAGACTGCAGTAGATACTCTCCATGATAATGCTAAGTGATGATCTTATTCCATCTGTGGATTTGGCAGGAATACTATGGGACAACTATGTCCTTTACTAAGGAGGCCACAGCAGGCTTAACCTTAGGCAGATTAATGAAGACCTTTTGTTCTTATACAAAAGTATGTCTTGCTAGGGAATTCCCACGGCACCTTAATCACACCCTCATAAACCCGATGAGGAAGAATTATACAGCTCATCTTCAACTTTGAAAAGGTATTTTTAGTGCTTAATTTTGTAAAAAACATAACGACCCATAAAGCAGTGTTCTCATGTACTTAAGTATTTGAAGTACCATACATGTACTGAAAATACTTTATGTATTCTATACTTAGTACCTGTATTTAGGTATATTTTAAAAGGCACTCAAAGCATAAGTAACTTGCTTTATCTGCAAGTACTTTTTCAAAATAGTTATTTGAAACAATCACATCCCTCCCAACTGTCAGGGATTCTGGCTGGCCCCTGAGAACATACTGTCCTGGCTTGAGAGCTCCAGGCATTGAGTTTTGGAGTTTTTTTCCTGTTGGCCCTATTGTTGCTCCAGCCAGGGAGGGTGGTGGCCCCATCCCTTTCTCATCTGATTGGTCACTGCAACCAGCAGCAGGGAGACTTGCTCCCCAACCCAGAGAACAAGCCTAGTAGCTGCAGCCCCTGCAGGGTGAGGTAAGAAATACTTACCAGCCCCTGGGGATGCTCCAATTCTGAAGGTGCTGTTAGAAAGTTGGAGCCTAAGAATAATATAATCTACATAATATTGTTTATATATATTTCTTTTCCATTATACATACACACACGTTGCCAGCACAGAATGCTCGAGGACAGCAACAGTGGTTCGTTGCCCGGTGTGCTTCGCTCCAATAAACACACCAAGGTGGAGAATGCAGACAAAATTTATTTGAGCCCAAATAAGGTGCAAGGGAGACATAGCAATCTCAAATCCTGTACACACATACAAGTTGTTTCTCCCTTCTTATACCTGATTTCAGCTAGGCATTCTCATTACCGCCCACTATTCTCCTCCCCCTCCTCTACTCCCCTCCTATATAGTAGACACATTGTATAGCTAGCAATTACACTAAGCAGGTTAAATCATTCTTGACAGCAAACAATTGATCTCGTTAGTAACTTTTCAAGGCTGTTAGCTTGTTTTACTCTCGCAGCCAGACACAAGTAGGCCTTTTTATTATCTCCTGGTGCCAGTGTTGCACTGATAAGGAGCAGTTACACATTCCATTCTTAATTCTGGCTTGTGAGGTCAATCAGAGTCCAACATGGAAGTGGTTTGGGCAAACATAGCACCAGCCTGGGCTCATTCAGGCCTGGCACAGAAAGGCCTCATTAACACTGTGGTTTTCCACCCTCCTGAATTACCTAGGGCTATGCCTAATGACACCAACACACATATATATGTGTATGAGAGCAGCAGAATCAAGACAATGGACTTTAAAAAAGGAGACCTTCAATAACTGGTAGGTAACGTCCCATGGGAAGAAAATCTGAGGGGAAAGGGGTTTCAGGAGTGTTGGCAGTCTCTCAAAGTGACAATATTAAGGATGCAACAGCAAACTATCCCAATGTGAAGGAAAGATAGGACAAATAGTAAGAGGTCAATATAGCTCCATCAGGAGCTCTTTAATGACCCGAACACCAAAAAGAAATCCTACCAAAAGTGGAAACTGATAAATGGCCAATTACAGCACCAGCATATAGGGACAAAATCAGAGTCTAAAGTACAAAAAAGTCTAAGGTACATAGCATGGGACATAAGAGACAATAAGAAGTGGTTCTATAAATACATCACGAGCAAGAGAAAGACAAAGGAAAGCGTAAGTTCACTACTTAATTGAGAAAGTTAATTGTGATCAAATGCTTAATACAATTAACATTAACAATAAGTGGGAAGGAACACAAGCCGGAATAGGGAAAGAACAGTTTAAACAATGAATCCGACGAAGTGGGTATTCACCCACGAAAGCTCATGCTCCAAAACGTCTGTTAGTCTATAAGGTGCCACAAGACTCTTTGCTGCTTTTACAGATCCAGACTAACATGGCTACCCCTCTGATAGTTTAAATAATATTCAGGTAAATTAAATATATTCAACTCAGCAGGTCATGATTAAATTAAACATAGCATACTTAAATAACTAGCTGAAGCAATCTTGGAAACGTTAGCAATTATCTTAGAAAAGTCATAGAAGATGATGAGGTCCCAGACAAATAGAAAAGGGCAAGTAAGTACACCTATCTTTAAAAGGAGGGACAAAAAAGGACTGGGAAATTATAGACCAATTAGCCTAACTTGGATACTGGAAACATATTGAACAGATTATTAAACAATCCATTTGTAAACACCTAGAGCACAACAGGGTGATAAGTAATAGCCAACATGGATTTGTCAAAAACAAATAATGCCAAACCAACCTACTTGCCTTCTTTGACAGGGTTACTGGCCTAGTGGAATGGAGGGGGAAGCAGTAGAGGTGATACATCTTGATTTTAGTTAGGCTTTTAACACAGTCCCACGTGACATTCTCATAAAAAACTAGGGAAATGTGGTCTAGATGAAATTACTATAAGGTGGATGAATAACTTGTTGAAACACCACACTCAAAGAGTAATTATCAGTGGTTTGCTGTCCAAGTAGGAGGATATATCTAGTGTGGTCCTGCAGGGGTCAGTCCTGGGACCACTACTATTCAACATTTTCATTAATGACTTGGCTAATGGAGCAGAGAATATACTTATAAAATTTGCAAATGACACCAAACTGGGAGGGGTTGCAAGCACTCTGGAGGACAAGATTAGCATTTAACACAACCTTAACAAACCGGAAAATTGGTCTAAAATCAACATGATGAAATTCAATGAAGATAAGTGCAAAGTACTACACTTAGGTAAAAAAAAACAAATGCACAATGCAAAATGAGGAATAAGTTGGTAGGCAGTAGTAATGCTGAAAAGGATCTGGGGTCATAGTGGATCACAAATTGAATATGAGCCAACAATGCAATGTAGTTGCAAAAAAGGTTACTGTCTTTCTGGGGTGTATTAACAGGATTGTTGTATGTAAGACAAAAGAGGCAATTGTCCTGCTCTACCTGGCATTGGTGAGGACTCAGTTTCAGTGCTGTGTCCAGTTTTGTGCACCACACTTTTGGAAAGACATGGACAAATTGGAGTCGAGAGAAGAGCAACAACAATGATAAAAGGTTCAGAAAATCTATAAGGAAAAGTTAAAAAAACTGAGTATGTTTAGTCCTGAGAAAAGAAGACTGAGGGTGGGACCAGATAACAGTTTTCAAATACATTACAGCATGTTATAAAGTTATCAGTGATCAACTGTTCTCCATATTCACTGAAGGCAGGACAAGAAGCAGGGGTGGCTCCAAGCACTAGTGCCTGGGGCAGCAAGCCGCGGGGGGCGGCCTGACGGTCACCATGATGGCAGCAGTCAGGGAGCCTTCGGCGACGTTTCTGTGGGAGGTCTGCCAGTTCCGTGGCTTAGGCGACGGGTACGCCGAAGGCGCAGGACTGACGGACCTCCCACAGTTGCTCCCCCAAAAGCCGCCTGACTGCCGTGCTTGGGGCGGCAAAATACATAGAGCTGCCCCTGACAAGAAGTAATGGGATTTGTCTTTAGCTAGAGAGATTTACGTTAGATATTAGGAGAATCTTTTAACTGTAAGCAATAGGTTTCCAAAGGAAGTTGTGGAATCCTCATTATTGGAGATTTTTAAGAACAAGTTAGACAAATACCTGTCAGGGATGATTTAGATAATACTGCTGTGGCAGAATGACATGTGGGGAGAGGCAGACCCTCAGGTAAGCTGATTCTAGGTCATGTGGGGCTTTATAGGTCATAACCTACACCTTGAAGTCAACCCAGAGACAAATAAGCAGTTAATGAAGATCCCAGATCACTGGTATCTTATGCTCCCAGCAAGATGCCCTGCTCAGTAAATCTTGTAATCACTAGCTATTCAAAAGTAAACTAGTGGTAAATCTTATATTTATTCTGGAGAGTAAATCGCATTTACATATGTACATATGTCTCTGCTTTCAGACACAAACTTTTTGACCTCTGTATGGTTTGGATTCACTAAATAAATGTAACACAACCGAAGAACTTGAAAACCAAAAAGCTGAAAAGTAGATCATAAGAGAAACTGATTTATCTTTGACATTTTTATATTTATCCTTCTTTTCACTATTTTGTTTTAAAATGTAATTCTTTATATTTATTTAATTTTTATGTTTGCAAGACATATCACATTCCCCCCCTCTACTTAGAAAAGGATCTACATGTATACAGGGACTAATCCTGAAATCCTTAATCAGAAAGATCTCCCACGAACTTCCACAGGAGTTCTGCCTATATAAGGGTTTTTTGAATTTGGTCTATATACATTATTACAACTATGGAGATCTGTTTGGAAAAGTAAGAGTATTTATGCATTCCACATATACTCCACTTAAAATATAATTTGTTTTGTTTTGTTTTAGTTTAGGCTATTGGGCATATAACCAGACTAGGTTCTATAGTAGAAAGGTGCAATTCCCATGTCTGTATATATTTTGAAAATGTCTCTTTTTATATGTTTTTTTTAATGCATACATTTTTCCATGGCTAAGCCTTTCCAAACCTTATTGAATGCTTCTTGGTGGCTGAGACAGTAGAAGTAAGAAAGCCAGAGGCTATCTGGACCCTGTAAATCTACATATATATTTTGTTCCAGGTTTGGGATCTTGAATTTTCACTGAAAGTTTTGCAGTTCACCATTAAAACATGTGTTTTTATTGTAGACTTTTAACCTTCTAATTCCATTAATGAGTTTTCTTTTTTGAAATCCAATATTGTATTAGTCAATAATTACTTTAAGGTTCTTCCCTTTCTTCTTAATCTTTTGTTTTGCTCGGTACCTCTCTCTTCTCTCCCCCTATAACTAGCAGTCTTTTAAGCATCTCTCTCACCTATATCCATCTTTTCGTTTTTTATGCAATTTTCTTTCTGCGATGGAACTTTCTTCTTGTAACACTCTTCTTATTAGAGACTGGCCTCAATCAATGCTCCAGAACTGGATCCATAGTTGCATCATGAATCTGAATATTCATAAAACTGGGGACGTATCAGTTGGAAGTGACAGAGGAGGAGAAAGACCACCGTGTGTTGGCTGATCACAGGATCACTATGAGCCACCAATGTGATGTGGTCATGAAAAAGGTTATCGTAGTCCTAGGATGCATCAGGCAAGGTATTCCCAGTAGAGACAGGGAAGTGTGAGTACCATTACACAAGGCACTGGTAAGACCTCATTTGGAATACTATGTCCAATTCTGGTCTCCCATGTTTAAAAAAGATGAATGTAAACTGAAACAGGTCTAGAGAAGGGCTACTAGGATGATCAGAGGAATGGAAAACCTACCTCATGAGAGGAGATTCAAAGAGCTTGGCTTGTTTGGCCTAACCAAAAGAAGGCTGAGGGGAGATATAATTGCTCTCTTTAAATACTGTACATCAGAGGGATAAATATCAGGGCAGGAGAAGAGTTATTTAAGTTAAGCACTAATGTGGACACAAGAACAAATGGATGTAAACCGGCCATCAACAAGTTTAGGCCTGAAATTAGACAACGGTTTCTAACCATCAGAGAAGTGAAGTTCTGGACCAGCCTTCCAAGGTGAACAGTGGAAGCAAAAAAACCTAGCTGGGCTCAGGACTAAGCCTGAGAAATTTATGAAGAGGATGGTATGATGAGAGTGCCTAAAATGGCATGTAATTGATCTGTGACGGCTAGCGGTAAATATTTCCAACAGCCGGTGATAGGACACTAGATGAGGAAGGCTCTGAGTTACTACAGAGTATTCTTTCCCAGGTGTCTGGCCAGTGAGTCTTGCCCACATGCTCAGGGTCTAACTGATCATCATATTAGGTGTTGGAGAGGAATTTTCCCCTATGTCAGATTAGCAGAGACTTTTTTTTGCCTTCCTCTGCAACATGGGGCACAGGTCACTTGCAGGATTAAACTAGTGTAAATGAGGGATTCTCTGTAACTTGAAGTCTATAAATCATGATTTGAGGACTTCAGTAACTCAGCCAGAGGTTAGGAATCTATTATGGGTGTGGGTGGGTGAGGTTCTGTGGCCTGCAATGTGCAGGATGTCAGACTAGATGATCATGATGTTTCCTTCTGATCTTAAAGTCTATGTATCTATGAGATTTCAATCTGGATTTTCAATTTATAAATTTGGGATTGTGTGTATCCAGGATTTCGTTACAGATCCATCTCTATCATTTATTTTAGTTTCTATAATGACACATCTCTAAATCTTCCCACTTTTATTTGTTCCCTCTTATGGATTCTTTCAGGCTTCTCCAAAATAATAATTCCCCTACAATTTTTTTAAAATCTAGAATTTAATATTTAATCGTTCCTAAAAAACTTCTAAACTATAACCACAGGAAATTAAAGTCCATTAATCTACTTAATTGGTACAATAAGGATAGGGGAATTAGAGCTTCCCTCTACTTCACAGCTAATGTTCCCTTAAAGATGATCAGATTTAATAAAAACCTGTATTTTCACCTCAAGAATTGGTTTAACTTCAGTGCTCATCCAAGGTGAATTTCACCCAGTGCAGAGGGCTTGCATGGGGTCCTTCCCACTACTTAAAGCTCTATGCCAAGTGTGTGACCTGAATACTAAGTATAAGATCATGAAACCTCACCTGGCCTTTCATAAGGACTCAATATGGCATGCAAAATTTGCTGCACCAGTAAAATTGTCTCTTCATGCACACTCCATTTCTTCTTTCAGCCATTTATATTCACCTCTATTATTCTATTCTTGATCGCTATATATGAGATGAATTTGCAACTTTCTTTGATAAGAAAATTGTTTAAAACATACAATAGTACAACCACTACAAATTCAGCTCACATCTCTTCTCTCCTTTCACTTTCCCCCTGCTACTTTGTTTCATTCCTATTCACAATCTGACCAACATTGTTCTGACTGTGAATAAATTGTCCTTCCCTTGAGCCACTTCCAGCTCAGATTACATTGCCCTATCTTCTGTCTAGTGCTCATTATATTACAGCCATTATTAATAACTCTCTCTGAACTAGTATTTATCCTAGATCATTTTAAATAGCGACTTTTTCAGAAATGCACTCCCCCCCAGTCTTAATTTTCTTTCCAGTCTCTGTTGCCTCTATAAAGTTCTTAATGCTTCTTTCTGCAAAATTATCTATATCACTCTGGTTTCTGATTTGGTCAAAGTACATTAAACACGAGCTCAATTGCATGTTACAGTTCTCTGAGAAGGGGCAGCATCAGCTTGATTAAGAGGCTAACTCAAGAATGCTACAACCGGAAAGAAGTGATAGGATACACCTCCCTACTTGCTTGCCTGTAACATTCGGCGCCTAAGAGTAATGAACCTTCAACTGTTGGCTACGTTCCAGATACCACATGGCCAAATGCATAGAGACATTTACAGTCACCAGTGGGGATCAAACCTGGGCTCTTCCACAATAAAAACATAGTTCTCTAGCCAGGAAAGTAAAATAGAATTTCTTTATCTATTTGAAGGCAGTAGGCTTTTATAACCATTGGAGACAAGCACTGAAGGAAAACAGTTACAAGCATTTGGCTATTTTATTATAGAGAGGTTGCCAAGAGGAGATCCCAGTTTCATAACATATTTTAATAATTGACTCTATAGCCATCAGTAAAAAATATCTGTATATGAACATTTTCTGTAGTCAAGTAGAGATTTCTTATAAACAAAACTATACTCCCTCCATTCTACAGGATGGCCAATGGCTTCAGATTCATGTAAAATTCTGTTTTATATAAGCCTTCCTATTCATAGACTTAAAGCGCCTTATTTCCTGATATGATTGTTCCTTATTCTCCTTCTACTCTCCATTGTATACTCTGTATGCTGTACTTCCCTATTAAAAGTAAAAAAGCAATCATCTGCCAACCTCCAGAGCATTAGGCATCATCCAGCCCAAGCTGCAAATGTCAGTGAAATAAGAAATTTACATCTTTACTCCTAAGAGAGAAAAAATTATTTAACAAAAAAACAACAACCACCTTGGACAGACCATAATTTCTGACTTAATTCCTCCTTGGAAGTTAAATGAGATTTAAAAAATAAACAAACAATAAAAAACCACAACATTTTCCTGTTTCAGGATGAAAAAAAATCATTGGTTTGAATCCGTTGGAAACTGAAATAAACAATGGGATTTTGTTTATCAATCAATCTAATGATCCTAAAACAGTTCCCCATACAGCTGTTCTATTCTCAAACCAAACATTATCCTTTATCATTGATTTGGACCAATCTTGAGTTAACGTTGACTTTGATTCTCAGCACTGAACAATACTCATACACAAATCAACTCTATAGCCTGATTTCAACATCCCAGCTGTCCCTAACACACGTGCACAGTTGAAACTTTATAGTTCATTAGTCCATGAGAACTTGAAGCATACATCAACTAGACCCCAAACGTACCTTTGGAAGGAGGATGGCAAAACAACTGAAGTGAAGCGAGGTGGTGATTTGGAATAGGAATGCGGCAGGGAGCAATAGGGAATTGTGTATCCTTCATACAAATTGCTGCCAGAGCCACAGGCGGCACAGACTAGGCAGCGCTGAAGGGCTGGCTGGGGGAGTCTAGCCCCAGCCCCAGCCCCACCCCTTCCACCCAAGCCCCCATCCTTCTGGGGGTCAAGAGCCACCCCCCCCACCTTGCCCAGGAGCCCGGCTGCCCTGCATACCGGTAAGTCCTTTAAGTTACTTTCACCTCTGCCTTCCAGCCTTACATTTCTATGATTCTATGATCATCCTTCAGTTAGGAGATCAGTGATGTGAGATAGCCTGAAATTCAATGCAGGATCTTCCACCTATTATGTTTAATTTCAGAATTCAGTGCTATATTTAAAAGAAATGAGCAAACTCCTGTTTGCTCTATTGCCTATGCATCACATTACGCTGACTTCCCTCAGTAATGGCAAACATTTCTCAGTAGCAGCATTCCTACAGACCCCTGAAGAATTTTGCTATATTTGGTCTCTGTTGTAAAAGCATCCTATACATCGGTCTCAGATATGTAAACCATGCACAATCTGGTTTTGATTTTAAAAAACCTCTTAATAAAGAGATCTGCTTTTGAGATCAACTTAAGCCATGGACCCACTTTTAAATTCAGCATACTCTCAAGAATGAATATACATGAAATGAACATAAATGCACAAAAAATGATGATCAAGAGAAAACAAGAGTGCTTTCTTTAATACTCTAGTCCCACCTTGAACATTGAAGGTCTAAAAAAAAAAAAAGGAAGCTGAGAGTCTCATTTGATCTTCTGATTCCAGCTACTGGGGAGAATTCAGAGACAGAGAAGAAAAGGTAAGGAACCAGAGAGAGGAACCCTCCACACTCCCCTTTCACTGGTCTCTGGCCCCTGTGGAAGGAGCTGCAGGGAGAGATTTCCTTCCCTGCTCTCCCAGCTGCTCCTACCTGTATCTCATGCAGGGAGTCATAAAAACACAAGACTCTCCCTCCTGCCCCCGCCCCCCACCTCAGCATTAGTATATTTTTCAGTCCCCTGACAACTTCCTGATGGATTGCAGTAGGATTACTGCTCAGCTGAAGAGCCTAATAAGGCTAACTGCGATGGAAGGAGGAGGGTGGATAATGGTGAGTGAAGAACTGCTCCTCTCACTACATTCAGATGCTACAATGACTCTAGGGAGATGATCCCGTGGGGTTGGGTTGGGGTGGGGGGACAATAAAGAGAAGAAAGAGAAGTGAACCCTTGACATGGTTTCTCATGCATGGGACCCAGTGAGCTTAAATTTTTCCAACTATTTTTTTTTAAACTAAGAAGATTCAGACAAAAAATAATTAAAATGGAGCTGAAAATACATATTGGAAACTTAATGAGGAAAACAACTTATAAGAATGTTGTAGTTATCAGAAATACCAAGCAAAAGAAACCCAGGAAATTTAGAGTTAAAACTAAATGTAAAAGAAACCCAAAAACTGAATATACACCAATAGTGATGCCCTGAAAAATCCTTATCCATTCATGACAGTTTCATCTCACCAGTTATCACAACACTAGTTTAAAAGCTTTGGAGCTCCCTACCGCACCCTTAGAATGCGCTTCTGGCCCCGGTAGTGTTTCGCCAGGCCAGGTTGCGCAGGTGAACAGGAGACGGCGACTGAACCCAGTCTCTCTTCTCCTCATAGATCCCTGCCAAGGCTGCCAAGGGCCTTGGTGGCGGGGGTAGCCGGAACTGCTTCCTCACTGACTGAGGCATATGCAACCCCAGGGAGTGGAGGGTGGCCCAAGTGTCCTTCAGACTGTGCAGCTTCACATCCGTCTGTTCTGAAAACAGCCTGACTCCATCGAATGAGAGATCTTATATGGAGGACTGCATTTCCTGGGATAGGCCGGTGGTCTGAAGCCAGAAGCTGAGCCTCATGACCACCGCCGAGGCGACCACCCTGGCCACTGAATCAGCTGTATCACAGGCCATCTGGAGGGAGCACCAAGCTGCTGCAGAACCCTGCTCCACAAAGTCTTGGGTCATCTCCTGGGGCACTTTACATTTGTGGAAGGAGTCCCACAGGTTAAAATTATAACGCCCCCAAAGACCCTGGTGGTATGTTACCCAGATTTGGAGACTGGCTGTGGAATAAATTTTTCTCCCAAAAAGGTCCAGTCTCTTGGCCTTCCTTATTTTTGGGGGTGGAACTAGCATGCCCTTGCTCGTCCTTTTCGTTGGCCGCCGACACAATCAATGACGCTGGGGCAGGTTGGTGTATAAGTATTCAAACCCCTTGGGGGGGACAAAATACTTTTTCTCATCCCTCTTGAAAGTGGGCGGGATGGAAGATAGGGCTTAGCAGAGGGCTTTGGCAATGTTCAGGACTCCTTCGTGCACCAGAGCGTGACAGGTGCAGGGGTGGATGCAGAGAGCACATTGAACAAAGTGTCTGATTGCTCCACCATCTCTTCTGCCTTTGGGCCTAAGTTAGTGGCCACCCGTCGGAGCAGGGCTTGGTGCTCCTTAAAGTCGTCTGGTGGGCTAGCACGGGAGGGCGCCGCAATTGCCTCGCCTGGAGAGGAGGAGGACAACTGAACCACTGGGGAGGGCCTGGGGCATTATCCCCCACAGGAGAAGAGGGTGTCGGGTGTCTCTCCACCTCAGCGCCCACCAGCGCTTCATGCACCGATCCCCGTGCCACAGGTGCTGGTCCGATGCAGTGAGCGACGACGGGTGAGATGGGGGCATCGGCATAATTGGCACACCCCAGGCATTCCAGTAAGGTCACTGATCTGGCCACTGGCCCTGCTGCCAGGTCGGCATCATTGTGGCAGATGTAACCTCCAGAGCCCAATCACGACAGAGCTGTCTTGGCGAGGGGCTGAACTCCCTCTCCGTGCCAGAAAAATCCTCCTCCGGTGACCAGGGTTGGGCTATTGATGCCTGAGTCTGGTGGCTAAACATTGCCGTGGGTGATCGGTGCCTTAAATAGTCACACCAGGGCCGAGAATAGGGAGAGCAGTGCCAGGTTGCAAAGCATCCCCGAAGTCTCGAGGATAGTGACCGTCGGCGCAAAGATGACTGCTGCCGACTGTATGGCTACCGGTGCCTCCCTCTGGGCAAGTCTGGCATGAGGGCAAAGTCTGGGATTGTGGTGCCGGTGATATGTAGCGGCGAACCGGTGACCTGGGCTGATGTGGAGACCAAGGACACGGCCACATAGGGCTCTGCCTCGGCACCAGAGACAGGTAGTGCTCACTAGCCTTCTGGGAGGCCTTCACATTAATCCCAGTGGCCAGCCAGCCAGCTGCGTGATGGCAGCTGGCCAGCGGGACCCCAGCCCCAGCCGGGCCAGTGGGCCCGCAGCCACAGTGGGCAGGCAGCACCCCAGTCCCAGTGGGTGGGACGGAGTGATCCTAGCTGCGGCAGGCAGGCCGGGTGGGCTGGAGTGGTATTTACATCCCTAGTAGAAGGTCCATTCGGGGACATGCCCCCCTTGTGGCTCCAGTGTGGGCAGGCAGCCTCTTGGTCCAACTTGCTCGGTGCTGGGTCCCTCTTCTTGGGCACCGGTGAAGGGGATCGGTGCTGGGTAGAGCCTGGTGCTGGGGGTTGCATCTGGCCGGGCCAGCTCAGGGGCAAATGTCGCGTTCTTTCTGTGTCCTGGGACAAAAGTTCTTACAGATGCAACACTTTTCTTTAACACGGGAGTCCCCCAGGCACTTCAGACAGCTACCAAGTGGGTCACTAACAGGCATAGACCTGTTGCGGTCAGAGCACGGCTTAAAACCCAGAGACTGGGGCATGCCACACCTGGCGCAAAATTCCCAATGGGACCCTAACTGACTAACTACAGTACTTAACAGCTACTTACTAACTAATCTACAATAAGAACAAACTATGTACAGCTGGAAGTTCGAAGAATGCATTCACCCAGGAAAGCTCATGCTCCAATACGTTTGTTAGTCTATAAGGTGCCACAGGACTCTTTGCTGCTTGTGTGTGTGTTTTAGGTTCCCTTCTTAATTTCTATCGTGGCATTTACTTCTCTGCTTCCATCAACGTAAACAATTAGACACAGATCCTTCAGTGATGTTTTGTGTATCCTCCAACATTTCAAAGAATGAACAGCAAATGAGAATAGCAAATAAATAGCAAATAGCAAATATATGACCAATTAAACTCAAGTGCTGTGCTCAGTTTGGTGTACCAACAGATGTTTAAAAACATCATCAATGTAAGTACCTTGTACATTTTTTGAAACTTTTTCCCTCTAAGCATTTCTCTCAGATAGGTAGCAAAGATACCTTTATATAAGCAATCTTACATTAGATAATGGAAAAAAAACCTTTTAGGTCCCAAATTTTGTCTTCATATGCATGGGTGAAATCCCAATGCGTGAGTTTTGCAGCCATGTATCTAAACCCTTATATTCTAGCATGCCAAATACAGTATATTAATGCTATATAGAGTATAATAAAGAGGAAAAACCTGTATTGACTTATACCCCATGCAATCTCAGTGAAATTAATGTAGAATTTGCCCCCTTTATTGCATTGCTCATTGTTCATAGTTTAATTTGCACCACAATGCAGTAAATTGCAGGTGCCATTCTTGAAGTAAAAATGAATATTCAATTTTGTTTTTTAGTTCTACTTTGGGTGAGATGTCTGAGGAAATAGAGGATATTTTCTTATCTTTGGTAAAGTTTTGTTACATTACCGTTTGAATTAGTTTCTACTGCTTTTTATTATCGACTTGAATTTTATCACATCTTTCTGAGTTGGACAACACAGATATTATAAAATTGATGGGTACTCCATTACAGAATACTGCAGTCTGAGGAATGTTGGCTTGATATACTTGACTACATGTAAGCACTAATGATTACTTTGTTACAAGGCACAAAGATTCAGGACTCTTTAAAACAATAATACCACTAAATCAACATGACTGATTGTAGTCTCATTTAAAAAGGCCAAATAAAAACCAATCTGTCTTCCTAATGAGTTTGTAAGTGCTTATTTTAAACAATAATGCTGGTAATATATACCATTACTTATTGTATTTCAAGAAACAAATTCACAGGCCACTTCTATGTACTGTAAATATTCAAGTAGCAGTGAATCAAGTCTTCCCCAAAGGCGGTTATATTTGTAGTAACAGGAAAAGTCATGCCTAATTGCTTTTTATTTTTCATTAGGAAATTAAGAGAATTTAAAGTCAAAGATTCACTTGACAGTTATGAATAAAACTAAAAGACAATGCCCTGTCATAAACCTGACACCTAACAGTCCCTCACCTACAATAAGCTTCAGAAGCATCGCTTGAAGTCATCAGTATGAATTTTAAATACCCCAAATTATAAATATTAAACAAATACACTAATTTTATCACATGCATCTGAATTGAATGAGATTTGAAGGTTCAGCTTTTGAAAACTAAGAGTATGTCTACACTGGCAAGTTTCTGCACCACAAGTTATACCACTTTTATTAAAACACTGGAATTAAACCACTATTGCGTGTCCACACTGTGCTCTTTGTGACGCTGGAGCGCATCCACATTAGCAGCTCTTGCAACAGCAAAGAGAACAGTGCATTGTGGTAGTTATCCCACTGTGCAACTGGCAGAAGGGTGCTTTGGGAAGGGTTTGCAATGCCTTATGGGGCAGGCACAGCATCACATGATGCAGGTTTCCCAATCCCATTGTTCCATGGGCATCCTACTACATTGCCAGCTGCTTTTCAACTGAAGGGGAGGGGGGAGTGTATGAGTGTATGGAGTGGGGGAGAGAGACAGTGTGTTTGGGGGGACAGGGAGTGTATCAGCATGCTGTCTTTTAAGTTCAGACAACGGCAGGAAGCAACCAGTCTTGAGGCAGGGGGTGGGGGAAAACCCGACGACGGCCCCTGCTTCCCTCCCTGGGCTCTGTACAGCACAATCTCTCTCTCTCACACACACACACACACACACAGCGCCTCTGTGTTCAACAGCACGAGCATTCCACATTAATGGTTTGCTTTTTGTCCAGAAGCAGATCAACACAGCATGCAATGGCTGTTAGAAACAGTGCTTTGAAAGGGGAGGGGCGCATGTCTCCAGGGCAGCCAAGTTCAAAACAATGAGCAGAGCGGTCACTTGAGGCATTATGGGACAGCTCCAGAGGCCAATTACAGCACAGAAAGCAATCAAGTGTTCACACTGACAATAGAGCGTTTGAGCCTCTGTGCACATAGCCTTACGACTCTCCTCGAGGTGGGTTTTTTGCAGCGCACAATGTGGCTTGGCAGTGTGTACACGTCTGCAGTTTGAGTTAAAAAAGCTGTTTTACTGCACAGAAACTTGCCAGTGTAGACAAGCCCTAAGTGACATATTTGAAAATCTAGCTAGTGAAAAGCGACAAAGAGTCCTGAGGCACCTTATAGACTAAGAGACGTATTGGAGCATAAGCTTTTGTGGGTGAATACATGAAAGCTTATGCTCCAATACGTCTGTTAGTCTATAAGGTGCCACAGGACTCTGTCGCTTTTTACAGAGCCAGACTAACATGGCTACCCCTCTGATACTATCTAATGAAGAAATTCTACATATAAAGCATGAATTGTTTAAGGACTTTTTTCTTTATCTTCATGCAGAAATAGCTTTAAAACATTGAAGATGAAGAAGGATTGTAAAATGGCACCAGTTACAGTAACAATAAACTATACATTAGCATTAAGACCTCCACACACATGCCAACAAATATTAAATAATCTTTCCTAATTCTTAATGCACATTTTATGAAAGAAAAGACAGTTTAATTGCTATTTCTTTCAGTTTCTAAAGGAAGACTGAGTACTGTGTTACTGCCTTAATGGCTGTCATTACTTAATACCAAAAGATCAAAACTGGACAATTTGTGGAATCCGTTTGGCATCAACATGTTATGAAGAGCCTCATTATATTTAAAGATGCAATTCTGGTGTACAATTTGTTACTATTTCTCACAAATGTGCAAACTTGACTTCACATACTATTTTAAGCTAGGGCATCCCTAAATCTATACGCAAGACCAAGAAAGGATCTCGCACATAAGAAATCAAAGACAAAAAAATAATTATGATGCTATACTTAGCACAAGTAGCATCATATATATTTTCAATTTGTTATACATACATTAGCTAATTAATAATATCCCTAGGAGTTAGGCAAGTACTCTCCTTCCCATTTTACATATGGGAAAATTAAGGAATTCAAGGTAAAGTGACTCTCCCAAACCTGCACAGCAAGTTGAGGTACAGCCAGCAGAAGGTTCCAGAAGTCTTTGGCTCCCAGGCCTGAGCTTCATTGACTCACCCACAAATTGTAAATAAAGTTATAACATTTTGAATTCTCCCCCTCACAGGACTATTTTATGATTAAACAAAAGAAAAAAAGATTTACTCCAAAAAGATTCTGCATCTCAAGATATACCATCTGGAGCTATGGGCCTGTACACTGGAAAACTAAGAGCAAGAAAATACTGCAAGGTCCCACAAAATGGGAACTTTTCAAAACTGTTGCTGCTTTCTAATAACACATGTCAAATATTGCCTTGGCTGGATCTGATAGGGGGATGAGCAGGAACTTCTGTTATTAGAAGTTGCAACCAGAGTAAGAAAGAGGAATGTGCAGACAAGGTCTAGCACAAAGCTTTCATTATGAAAAATAAAATGATAATCATTTTTAAAAGTTTGTTCTCATCCTCCTCTGCAGGATGGACACTGTGTGTGCTCATTATTCAAATTGGATCTTTTATATCATATTACCTCAACTGGTAGGAAACAGGTTCTCACAACACCCCATATCTGAAAATATTAATTTTACTTCCTTCTCTCTTGAAGACAGTGAAATGGAGGATGCACTTATAGTTCCTTTTACTTAAACTGCTACTACAAGCTGCTGTAGGTATCGCCCATCAAAGATTTGATGTATTTGGCCAAGAGTCTTCAAACAACATCCTCAGAGGCAAAATATCCAAACTGTATCCATACAGTACACAAACTGCTGCCCTACTGAATTAATCCACAAATTCGCTTTCCAACCAAGAAGCCACAGCCCCATAGGGAAACATCCCAAAATACAATGATGAATCTACCTTGAAATGGTGACTTTAAAAGTTTTAGCCTCCTTTTTGGCAGTCTCCCATAAAACAAATAAAAATGGCCAAAATTCTGAGTACTTTGTCAGATACAAATTTAGAACACCCACCAATATCCACCCAAATGCTGAAGGGGCCCATTCTCATTAGGATATGAGCTAGAGAGCTGGACTTTCTGAAACAGGCTTGGAGACCCTTTGATGTTCAGGAATACCCCTAAATTCCTGTTGAGGAGGACACCAAAATAAATTTTCCCTTTGTCCTATTCTATATAGGTTCTTATATGGCCCCTCCCTTGTTGTATGAGTGCCTTCCAGTTGTCGGTGAGCCCTTGAGGTTGAGGATGATCTCTTTCACAGGTTTTATTTTTTATCGGTCCTTTGGTGACTGAGGAGTTGATCCTTGAGCCACAGGCTCATTGGTAAGATGTTGCAGGTGCTGTTGGAAATCAGAGTTGGGCTGCAATTGCTGCATGACAGTTGCCTTTCCTTTCTTTTGTGGCCTTTTTCTCCAACCAGGGCAAGGTGATTTTCCTCAAAAGTGGATGTCCCCTCTCTGACGAGTCTTTGCCAGTTATGTCTATCCTGGGCTACTGTCTCCCAGCGTGTGGTGTTGATGCCATATCTCTTGATGTCTATCTTGAGGATTCTTGTCTCACTTACAAAGTTTAACTGTAACTTTAACAGGAGTAACTGTATTGAAGTCAATAGAGTAAAAATGTGTGTAAAATTGATGAGAGGAGAAGAAACAAGCCCAGGGAGTTGGAGCCTCCATTTCAGTTTAGCAGCTTGGGGAGCGGGTGACCCAACAAGTTCTGAAACTTAAATGTGGCATCTGTAGAGGAAAAGTACGAGATCTAGGTAAGAGGGATCTTTGTGAAAAACGCTTTATTTCTGATTCTGCATTTCCCTTCCTTGCTGTGCAGGAAAATTCAGGCTCCCCAACTGGGAATGAGGTCAGGCCCGGCCACATATGCTAGCTGTCCCATATTGCTTTTCTTTGTTGGTTCTTTGATTAACACTGGTCACCAGGACCTAATTTCTCATAAAATAGAAGAGTATGAGTCTGGTTCATTGCTTATACTTTGTCATCTGTCACAGCTTCAGTCACTGAAGCAGCCTTGGCATGCTTTGGGTGATAAGAGAGTACTAATTCAGTCCAATTTGGGGATATGGTTCTGTTCCCTTTCCAGCCAGCTTTGTCCACTTGACATCTAACATATGTCCCATGCTTCCAAACAATAGCCATCTACAAAAATACAGCAAACATCCTGCTCTTTCCCTCCGGTTCAGAATCTGCAATGTCTTACAAGTGTCCCTTCCTTTCATGATTTTATACAGCATTTAGAAATTTCTCAGTTGATTAACACACTTGCTCCTTCCTGTTTCCTGAGTCATTAGGCACTGCTCCCCCTCATTATGCACCTTTTATTCCTGAATCCATCTTTGAAAGACCCTGTTCTCCACTTGTGCTGGTACAGTTAACCAGTCCTATCCACACAATCAAATAACTGTATGTTTGCCTGAAAGACCTAGTCCCAATACTTCAATTAGGATTTTAAATTATTAAACTTCTTACTTAGTATATGTACACTTTGTTCCATCCAGGCCTACAGTAAGAAGTACAAGAGGAAAAGTGGAAAAAATCCAGAATGTAATAAATAATCTTAGAACAAAGGTAAGGAACGAAAGGAAGACTGCACAAGAGGTAAAGATAAATATTATGAAATGTTTCTAGCACATAAAGAAAAAGTGAACAGTGAATGAGGCTGTAGGCCTCTGAGAGATGAGAAAGGTATTTTACTGAAAGGAAAGAGAAAGAGAGATGCTGCTCAACAAAATTTGTTTGCTTTACTGTGCACAAAGGATGGGAGACAGATGTCAGAAACAGACATTAATTTCCCAGGGAAGAAGAAGAAATACTGAAGGAAACCAGATTCATGCCAGGAAAGTGTTCAGGAAATTAGAAAGTATAAAGGCTGCCAAAACTGTAGGACCAGATGGGATGCAGCCCCGATTTCTAAAAGGAGGAGTAAATGAGATGGAAGAACCATTAACAGATATATTTAGAAAGTATGTGAGAACAAGGGAATTACTGAAATACTGGAGAGAGGCAAATATAACACCATATCAGACCTTTAATTTAAAAAGCAGCAAAGATATTGGAACTGTAACAGATTTCCATGTTGTGTAGTGCTGCGCCAGTATTAATGTTGCCATGGCAACATGATGCAATGAGAGCAGAGGGGGAGTATCACAGTCAATTTAAGGATAACTAAGGTATCCTTGTTTAGGAAATGAACAATAAAATGCCTCAGCAGGTTCTGTCTGGTCTTCAGCAAAAAGCTGTTTTGGTCTTTTAAAGTCTTGCCATCTGAGATAGCTAATTAGTATGTGGGTGCTCCATTGAGGAGACTGGATTCTGACAGGGTGACAATTGGGCTGAAGAGCAGGTAGCCTTGGAAGAAAGGGTGAGACAAAAGAGAGAGAGAGCACTAGCAGGAAACAAAAAACCTTAAGAAGGAAATACAAAAACAGAACAGAACAATAAAATATAGTCAACTGGAGAGGAGAAACAAGACCAGGGAGGGAAAGAGAGAAACTGATCAAAGAAGTGGTCCCTATGAAAGGAAAAGGGAAAGAAAAAAATAGGTTTTCCTGCAGAACTCACCAGATGTTAAACAGGCAAGTTCCCATTTTGTGAGAGTTTTCTATCAGCCATGTTGTGCTAACAACAGAGACAGGCATTTGGATACCAATATACAAAGACTAAGCAAGCTTTAACAGGACATTATGATTTTAATGAACTGTTTCCCTCTCACAATGTAGGCAGGGGAAAAAGAAGTTGGGAATCCAAGAAAAAACAGGTTTCAGAGTAGCCGTGTTAATCTGTATCAGCAAAAACAACAAGGAGTCTGATGTTGTTTTTGTGGATACAAACTAACACGGCTTTCCCCCGATACTTGAATCAGCAAAAAGAACAAGGAGTACTTGTGGCACCTTAAGAGACTAACAAATTTATTTGAGCATAAGCTTTCATGGGCTAAAACCCACTTCATCGGATGCATGCAGTGGAAAATACAGTAGGAAGATATATATACACAGAGGACATGAAAAAATGGGTGTTGCCATACCAGCTATAATGAGAGTAATCAGTTAAGGTGGGCTATTAGCAGCAGAAGAAAAAAAACTTCTTTAGTGATAATCAGGATGGCCCATTTCTAACAGTTGACAAGAAAGTGTGAATAACAGTAGGGGGAAATTAGCATGGGGAAATAGGTTTTACTTTGTGTAATGACCCATCCACCTCCAGTCTTTATTCAAGCCTAATTTAATATTGTCCAGTTTGCAAAGTAATTCCAATTCTGCAGTTTCTCATTGGAGTCTGTTTTTGAAGTTTTTTTGTTGGAGTATTGCGACTCTGAGGTCTGTAATTTTCTTAATCTAAAAGCCAAAGTTCATATATGTATAAAAGCTTTGTGAAATATAAAATATAGAGAGAGTTTACACATAGTAGTGTAAATTTTAACTTCCAGTAGAAAATGCCAGATCTAAGGAACACAGGCCCATCTTCGCAGCTCCACTATTCAGGGCAGCTGAATGTTCCAGAGTTGCTTTATCGAATACCTGGGTTGCCTATAACCAAGACTCACACGGGCCATGCTCCTATGCAAAGATGGAGGAGGAGCAGGGAGGTGGCTTACATTTATTAGGACAGCTCTACACCACTCAAAAATGTCCTGACACAGAGGAAGTTCCCAGCTGATCATCTCCACTTGGTTTATTGTTCCCTTGTAAAATTCAGGGAGCTTTAGCTTTGCTTAACATAGGATGTTCACATCAATGCAGTATTTTCTGTTGTACTCAGAAGTGCATGTTAGATGCTGTAAATCTGCTTGCACGTTAGTAAGCATTTCAATTCGTCAGTAATATTAAGGGAGCTTTAGCTCAGTAAAACAGATTTCTATTATTTATCTAATGACAGCCTAAACATTTGAATTATATTCTGGGTAGCTAAAATATGTTATCTATATCCCTCACTCAAAAAAGCCATTTTCTTTAACTAGGAACATATTATGTATAAGGCAGTGATTCCCAAACTTGGGATGCCGCTTGTGTAGGGAAAGCCCCTGGTGGGCCGGGCCGGTTTGTTTACCTGTCCCATCCGATCGCGGCTCCCACTGGCCGCAGTTCGCTGCTCCAGGCCAATGGTAGCTGCTGGAAGCGGCGCGGGCCAACGGACGTACTGGCCGCCACTTCCAGCAACTCCCATTGGCCTGGAGCAGCGAACCGCGGCAGTGGGAGCCACAATCGGCCGAACCTGCGGACGCGGCAGGTAAACAAACCGACCCGGCCTGCCAGGGGCTTTCCCTGCACAAGCGGCGTCCCAAGTTTGGGAAACACTGGTATAAGGCATAAAATGCATTTTTGGGAGTAGGGGCAGGTGTCAGCTAGAGACATTTTAGCTTCTTCAGCAAATCCAACCTACTGGAACAGCAATGATTCTATTCCTTTCTACCTTACAATACCTGAGATAGTTCTCTCTAGTCACACTGCAATACACTTCACATTTTCTTCATTATATAATCCTGTGCATAATACTCCAGGCTCAACAACTGAACTAAATACACTGATTCATTTAACAAACTAATACCACAGCAACAGTCAGGCACATCTTCAAGACAAGTATATAACATCCTGAATGGTATAATTAATAAGATGTTCAAATATGGGGCATCTGTCAGCATAAGAGATCCAATTTTACATTATAAAGCCAATTTACCAACACACTAGCACTACCATCACAATATACCACTGCTTAGAGTAAAGTGGTTATGTAGAATGAGGGTTTCCCAAAGCTGTTATTTGTATCACAAACACATTATTTAAAAATAATGCACTCTTCAGTCAGTCCTGTATTTAAGATTCACCTTTGCTGTTCAGAACAGTAACTGGTTGGAAAATTTTTGAAAAAATGTTTTCTTGTTGGAATTTGCCAATTTTTTGAAATTAAAATGTTCTGCAGTACTGGGTTGATTTCAACAAAGTTCCACAGGAAACCAGGCTTGTCTCCAGTGGAGCACTGCCTGCAAGGCAGGTTTCAAAACTTGCCTGGTTTCCTACTACTGGTCCATTGGGCTCCTTGCAGACCATCTGGCAGGGTGACAGGAAGCTGAGAACCTGGAAGCCCTGGTTCATGGCTCCTCAGCAGCCTGGTCTCCCCAACTCTGGGACAACCCACAAGATAGGCTACCTCCAATCCAGGGCTTCCAGAGCCCCCTGACAAGAGAACTGCATCAGAGCTGGGGCTCCCAGTACAGCTGGGTGGAGAATGGTAATTCAGTTTCACAGAGCATTTCAAAATATGCAGCTTTCATTCTGAAAAAGACCACCACCAAATTTTGAAATCTCAAAATCCTCCATGAACAGAATTACCATTCTCTGCCCAGCTCAAGTACACCACAGAGCTATTAGAAGAGAGAGACGATATTTTAGATGTCATGAGCTTTTTTCTATTATAGACAATATGTTTTCTGATATTATTTGAAAATGAAATAACAAAGGGCATCTGCACTGCCCTGATTAAAGCTTGTTTGCTAGAATAATGCCAATGCAGAAAAATGACTAACACAAAAGTAATTACTGAGAATAAATTCACACCACAGTTGAACTGCAGTCACTAACTCAATGACAAATTAAATTGGAAGCAGAAACAGCAAAAACCGAGAGGACTCAAACATCATTAGATTCCGAGACAAATTCTGCCCTCAGATTCCCTTGTAGAGGGGATCAGAGTACAAGATACTGCTTTGGGGAGTGTGACAGACCCAGACCAGTGGGGTACAGGAGTCTGGTAGAGGGCAAATATACTGGTCACTGGATGAATAGTTTTCTGTTCCCTGAGTGACCAGAGCAGGGGCTGCACTAGAGTAATCAGGAACTTGCTAGAACCAATTAAGGCAGACAGGCTGATTAGATCACCTGCAGCCAATCAAGGCAGGCTAATCAGGGCACCTGGGTTTAAAAAGGAGCTCACTCCAGTCAGGTGAGGAGGAGCCAGAAGGGAGGAAGTGTGTGTGAGAAGCTGGGAGCAAGAGGCACAAGGAGCTGAGAGTGAGAGGGTGTGCTGCTGGAGGACTAAGGAGTACAAGCGTTATCAGACACCAGGAGGATGGTCCTGTAGTGAGGATAAAGGTGGTGTTTGGAGGAGGCCATGGGGAAGTAACCCAGGGAGTTGTAGCTGTCATGCAGCTGTTACAAGAGGCACTATAGACAGCTGCAATCCACAGGGCCCTGGGCTGGAACCCGGAGTAGAGGGCAGGCCCGGGTTCCCCCTAAACTTCCCAACTCCTGATCAGACACAGGAGGAGTTGATCCAGACTGTGGGGAAGATCACTGAGGTGAGCAAATCTGCCAATAAGCGCAGGACCCACCAAGGTAGAGGAGGAACTTTGTCACAGGAGAGAAAGGGAAGATATCTGCCTCTGGAAGAGAGAACTGCAGAGAATGTAAGAATGGTGACTGACTGAAGGGGTAGTATCCAGGCAGCTCTGTCTGAATGGATGAGAGGAATTTGCTGTGTGATCTGAGAGCAAGTGTGTAAATTTGGGGTAGTTGTGAATAATTTTCTTAAGCAAACAGCACATTCCCCACTGAAAGGAACAGACTGAAATCTTGCTCCTTGACTCATCTGCCTGCTCTCTCTGCATCAGATAACAGCTTATGGGGCTGCATCACTACAGCTATCTCAGTCACTTTCTTTGATAAAATAAATATAAACGTTACACACAAAAATACCTTTAGAGGATTATGGTTGCAAAGTGAAGCATTCAAAAGTTTGGAAATGCCAGCACTAGAGTTGCCTGGGTAAACTTAATTTTGTCATCCTTGGAGCACCCTAGGACAGTATGATTCAGTCTTTAATTACATTATTGTGATCCAAGGACCTCTTGGTGTAAAAGGGTTACAGGCATCACATGGGTCTTGTATCTTCATACTATGTTCACCAAATGGTGTCATGTAAATTCTCTTCTGAAAGCCCTGTCACACTTGTCATCATAATCATTACAAAATGTATATATGGATAGTATGTGCAAAATTGTGATTATATGCTGAATTATGTTCTTAAGGTCTGTGAATTGGGGCAAGTCAGGGTGATAAGCAAGTTTATTTCAGGTAAGATGTTTATCTATCCATCTCGTTATATGTAAATTGAGTATTATGCAGTTTACAATTTACAGTCTCAGCAGAATGCTAATCTTCAAGAGAAGGAATTTAGAGGAAGAAATAAATCATCAGGCGGGACGTCCTTCTTACAAGTGAAGACAATGGATTTTTGCACTTTAACTGTAGATATAGGGACTCACTCTGCATTCTTCACCTAAGTAGTAAGCGGACTATATTTGGTTCATCAAAAAAGGATCACAGCCAGGCTGAAAAATGCTGGAAGTACTTTGCAGTGAGCTAAATTTTATTTGCACAAGGGGGTATCTAAGTACATCAAGATTCCACAATGCATGTTATGATTTTATTTTGTATGTAAGCCTTTGTTTACAATATTTCTATATTCTGTCACTTGAATCTTGGTTCTTTGTTAAATAAATTACTTCTTGTTTTTACCATAAACATATCTAAGGTGTATCTGGTAAGCTGGGGTGTACTGTTCCTTTGGGAGCAGAGGATTTGGGAATTCTATGCATGTCCAATGGATCAGTGGGTTGGACCTCCTGGGATGTTTGGAGGACTTTAGGGTTGGAGTATGCCTATCATTAACCCGTAAAGAGACCGCGGGGTCTGCAGAGGCCTGCAAGGCAGTGACTGTGTTGCCAGAGGCTGGTGGAGTTGGGGAACTGACCCACAGCAGGAACAGGCAAGGCTTCCTCATGCCAAGGGCAGATGGAAGTGAGATGCCTCAGAATCCTGGGTGTGCCCGAGAAGTATCACAATGATCACATATTATTTTTTCAATAGAACCTCTGCTTCATTCAGTGTACATGATGGATGGTGCACAATTAATGAGCAGCTGTTCAATATTTTGTTTTCCCCTCACTGTTCCATGTGTGGTCCTAGGCCAGATCATTCAAACCCTGCTCTAAAGACAGAATTATTAGTTTCCTTGTGGGTTTCCATATGGTACTTATCACTATAGCATCCGAGTGCTTCACAAACTTTACTTTATCTTCACAAACCTTTGCGAGGTGAGGAGGTAGCATTATCCCCTTTTTTACAGATGGGGAGCCGAGGCAGAGAGTAAAGAAAAAAATTCCCTAATTCTGGGTGCCCAATCCATTAATTCTGGGTATCCATGACCTGATTTTTAAGAGTACTTTGCATTATATAGTATTTATATATTCATGCACAGTTCCCACTGACTTCAGTTGCAATTGTGAGTACTCAAAATCTCTGCAAATCAGGCCCCGATGTCAAATTCCCTAGAAAATGAGGAGCACAAATTAGTAACCACCTGTGAAAAGTTTGATTTAAGTGGCTCACTTAGCATCACACCCAAACTCTGGCAGAGGCAGGGATAGAATCCTATTCTCCAAGCAGCAAACCAGGGAAATGGGGTCTAGATGAAATTGTTGTAAAATGAGAGCACAAGTGGTTGAAAGAACATACACAAAGAGTAGTTTTTCAATGGTTTGCTGTCCAACTGGGATGGTTGGAGTAGTAGGGCCTGGTACTATTCAATATTTTCATTAATGACTTGGATAATGGAGTGGTGAATATGCTTACAAAATCTAAAGTGGGAGGGACTGCAAGCACTTTGGAGGATGGGATTAGAATTCAACAAGACCCTGAAAAATTGGAGAATTGGTCTGAAATCAACAAGATGAAATTCAATACAGATAAATGCACTTAGGAAGGAAAAAACTGAATGCATAAATACAAAATGGGGAATATCTGGTTAGGCAGTAGTACTGCTGAAAAAGAGCTAGGAGCTATAGTGGATCAAAAAATTTGGAGTGTATTAACAGGAGTAAAACAGAACTTGTAAGATAGAAGGTGATTGTCCTGCTCCAGTCAGCACTCATGGGGTCTCAGCTGGAGTATTGTGTCCAATTTTGGGTGCCACAATTTAGGAAGGATGTGGATCAATTGTAGAGAGTCCAGAGGAGTGCAAAAAAGAGATAAAAGGTTCAGAAAATTTTACTTGAGGAAAGGTTAAATAAAAATAGGGCACAGTTTAGTCTTAAGAAAAGATGACCAAAGGGGTCGGGGGGAGAATCTGAAAACAGTCTTACAATATGTTACCAGCTGTTATAAAGAGGATGGGGATCAATTGTTCTCCATGTTCACTGAAGGTAGGACAAAAAGTAATGGGCTTAATCTGCAGTTAGAGAGATTTAGGTCAGATATTAGAAAAAACTTTCTAACTTTAAGGGTAGTTAAGCTCTGAACACCCTTCCAAGGGAAGTTGTGGAACTGAGTAACTGATAGCAACAGAAGGTTGTGTTCCTCTATGTAGACTAGTACTACAGCAGGAAGAGACATACTACCACTGTGTTTCACAGACATTTGCTGACAGCAGAGTAATGTTAAGACTCGTGACTCTTGGGGTAGGTCTACAATGCAGCTGGAAGCAAGCCTCCCAACTCAAGTAGACAAATTTGCACTAACAGGGCTTGAGCTTGCATGCTAAAATAGTATGGACATTCCAGCTCTGGCTCTGAAGCTTAGGGGCTTGGATGGGCTTGAGAGCCTGAGCTGGAATATCTGCATTGCCAATTTTACAGAGCTAGCTCAAGCCCCACTAATGAGAGCCTGTCTATGCAGGCTGGGAGACTCGCTCCCAGCTGCAGTGTAGCCATACCCTTGGATTCCATTCTAGGCCCTGGAGCAGAGTGGGGTCTATTGAGCACAGGCTCTTCTGCCGGTTTTCCCCAAGACTGACCCCCTTCTCCCTCTTCTTCTCCAACCTTTCCCTGTCCCAATCCTGTCTGTTCCCCACCTTGGGCGTCTTGTTCCAGTCCCCTTCTTCATTCCTCAGGCTTCCCATTCTAGTCCAGTCACCTTGCCCAAGCACTTAGTTTCCCCCTTTGGGATCACTCTGAATCCCAGTCTCCCCCGCAACTTTCAGTCTCTTTGCCCCGCCAGTCCCAGTGGGCCCTCTCAGTTTCTCATGCAATCTATTTTCTCCCTGCCCCAACTGGCTCTCAGTCACAATCTTCCTCCCTAGACTCTGTATCCAAGTTTCTCTCTCTCTCTCACACACACACACACACCCCTACCTCCTCGTTCCAGGCTCTTTACACAGCCAGACCTAGTCTTCCCCTACACTGCAACACCTTTGCAGACGTCTCTCTCCTCTCCTCTTCCCTAATCTCTTCCAATGGTTTCCAGTCCCAGTCTCCTTTTCCAGTATGTCATAGAATCACAGAATATCAGGGTTGGCAGGGACCTCAGGAGGTCAACTAGTCCAACCCCCTGCTCAAAGCAGGACCAATCCCCAACTAAATCATCCCAGCCAGGGCTTTGTCAAGCCTGACCTTAAAAACCGCTAAGGAAGGAGATTCTACCACCTCCCTAGGTAACCCATTCCAGTGTCCCAGTCTCTCTCCCTCCACCAACCTACTTGTCCAATCTGAATGCTCCCCCACATGCAGTCAAATGATTCCTAGTCCCCCACATTTCTCTCATTGGTTTCTCAGTCCCAGTCTCATTGTCCAACCAGACCCAGCCACCTCTCTCTCCCAGTCCCTTACTCATCCAGTCCATCTCCCCCCTCAATCTCCAGTTTCACCTCCCTCCAGTCCCAGTCTCACCAGACTCCTTGTCCCAATCTACTCCTTTCTCCTCCCATGTCCAGATTTTGTCCAATCTGAATAATTTGGATCAGATCACTTCCTCCTCCATGCTGCCTAGGTACAAACAAGGTGTGGGTGTGTCACAGATCACAGGAGAAAGGGGCCCAGCCCAACCCTGGCCAGGAGCAACCACTACAGGGAAAGTCCTTCTGAGCCTCTGAAGCCCTGGACTGGAAGGAGCATACTCAGTTGCTCTGTGGGGATGGTGCATACACAGTCCAGTCACACACAGGAACTATGAGGAGATGAAGCGTGCTCAACTACTTTGAAGGGATAGCGCATGTACACTCTGGTCAGCACTAGGCTCATGCTCAGCTAGGACAAAATCTTCAGAGATTTTAGCTGTTAAGCTCCAGCAAGTCTCTATTGAGCATATGCAAACTGAAATTTTTATAACTTGGCCAAATTTGGTCAGATTTTCATGCTGATAGCAAAAGGCACAACCCTGATATAACGACCACCTCTTTGCAAAATTTTATATGCCAAAGCATTTCAAAAAAGGTCACCAGACATTTTTGTATGGGCAAACAACATATTTTTTCCTATTTTCATTCTTAGAGATGGCGGAAGCATTTTGGCTGAAATTCTCCAATAAAATTCAGCCTGAGACAGACATCCAACATGGAAAATTTAAGCTCAAATGGTTAACATTTGGCAAAGTCATACGGAAATGAAAACGTGGTCTTATAATGTGAAGTGTCAGACAAATATAACAATAGGCAGTGCTGCCAGCGGCGCCCTCCCCTATTAAATAAAAAAAAAACATACAAACTACTGGTTCCAGAAGAATTTCTGAGAACAAGAACAAAAACAAGCTAGTAAAAATGAGGTGGGATGGGAGTGGGTGAGAAGAGGCAAAGGAAACAGCAGTAAGTAAGAGTGGATGAATATTCAGAATGGGGAGCCATTTTTCACATTGTGTTCTGGACCCTGTAAGCCTCAACTGGTATGTTGCATCAGAATAAAGTCCTTGGGTCAAAAGTATCCTTGGTGTGATTTGGATGAAATTGCACTGGGTATTAATTTAGCTCCTAGATCCAAAATCAAGTCCACCAGAGCGCATGTTCACAGTTAAATTTCATGCAAAGTGATTCTGACAGCACTGACACAATTGCAATGGGATGTACATAATTCTATAATAGGGACATTATATAACTCCCACACAACAAAAAGATTTAGCAGTTCTTTCAAAAGGAATCTGTACTAGGACATGACTTATAACAATAACAACTTGCATCTGCATGTCACCTATTATTCTCAAGGATCCCACAGTGCTTTATCAACTTAATGCAGGAATCATTTAATCTACCACTGAAATGCCTCTTTGGTGAAAAATCTAACAAGCCCACACCAACATGACACGGACATTGAGGTCTGGGAGTGAAAAATACCACGTACAGGTGAAACTATATTCTACCTATCTAAATTGCCTAGGTAGTTATTACAGTTCATGTCAACTTGAATTGTATATAAAAACCCAAAACCATGAAAAATACTCTTCAGTTAGAAATGCATATACCTTTCCAGTATGGGTTAAATAAATCATAAGTGATAGTAACTGCAGTACTAGATGAAATACTTACTAATATCAAATAAACTGAGTGGAGTAAATATATGGACAGTTATTTGTTTAGGGAAAAGTAATTTAAAATCCACATCAAAGGTGGCCAACTTCTTTCCAGGATAGTTTTATAAGAATTTTATGTTGTTTCAGGTTCGGGGTCTAATCACGTGATTAAAGAAGGATGATAATATGGAATGGAAAAAAATCTGTTACATTTATGAATAGAAAGGAAATAAGCCAAGGACTGGGTCATAGTGAGGAAAAAGACCTTAAAAAACATTTAGAGCCAAATTCTCTGTGAGAGTAAACTGACAGTTTGGCTGTCAGTTACCTTCAGATAGGTATTTAAAATTATAAGGAATTATCCAAACCAAGCCTTCTAAAGTTTGGAGCTTCAACTCAAAGTTCCTACTAAATGTATATTAAATTATGTTTGCATATTATGTACCAAATTTTCAGCAGTATTCAAACACGCCTCTTTTTCTGCAGGCCCACTTTTGACAGTTCAACTAAATGTAACCAAAAAAGTGTACACCAACCCATTCATTCTTTGCATATAAATCAGCATGAGTGGGCCATCTGCCTGGCCTGCAAGTCAAAATGACTCCTTGTATGCACACTGGTTGGATGTATTCTCCACTTTTACATGTACAAAGACTTGCAACTCTATATGAAGGGCTTTTCTCTCAGTTTGTCATTCTTTAATTAAAAGCTGATAAAATAGCCATGACTGTCAATATTCTAACACAAAACAGTATATTATTCTAGACCAACAATTTCAGATGACAATAATCACTATGTTTATCCCATGAAAATAGTTTCAACCAAATAAACTGATGGGGTCAAAGCATCAATTAAATGAATCCAAGAAAATCTTACATTATTCAGGAGATGCAAATAAGTCTTCTGAATGAGAAAGGTTCTTTTGTTTGAAGCTTTTCATACTTACAGTGTAACCATAAATTTTCCCCTCCCCCCTTGCATTAAGTGTTTTCCAATAAAACACACTTCCTTGAGTCCTGAGAGACAGTTCCTTCTTAAAATCATTTCATACTAGATTGCTGCTTTCTAACCTTGAAATAATTTCCTGCTGTCCACTCATGATTTCTGCTTTGTTCTGCTGCTTTGCCTGACAATCTACAGATTACCCAGTTGGTCCCATTCTTTTTCATCAGATAACACTCAGATCAGGGAAACTCCTAAAAACAGACTAAAGAGACAAGGTAGGTGAGGTAATATCTTATTGGACTAACTTCTGTTTGTGAAAGAGAGAAGATTTTGAGCTACGCAGAGCTTGGAAACAGAACTGGATGTGATCTGAGAGCATCAAGAATTTGTGTCCTACAGTCAGTGAGACTGAACAAGGTCAGCATCTCTAAACTATTTTTAACTCATTTTAAAATTGATTGTTCATAAAGATGTAAGCAGAGTCAGGATGAGCTCTACCCTGACATCTGGTGGTGAATTATGGGGAGTGTGGAAAGGAATTTCAGGTATTTGCATTGGCACACCCACCCCACCTAGCATAGACCATAGCAGCCTGGGATGGTTATTTTGACAGCTCTGGGATCCCCAATTTCTTTTTTATTGGGGCAGGAGGAATAAAGTGTTAAGACCCTAAGGGTGAAAGGACATTGCCAAACGTAGTTGGAGGTGGGTTTTTTGCTTAGGGTTTGTGTTATAATTCTGTTTGTGGTGTTTCTCCAACATGATGCCGCATTGTTTCCCTCCTTTATTAAAAGGATTTTGCTACACTCGGACTCCGTGCTTGCGAGTGGGGAAGTATTGCCTCCTAGAGGCACCCGGGGGGGTGGTATGTAATTGTCGCAGGTCATTGGGTGGGGGCTCGAGCCGGTTTTGCATTGTTATTGAAATGGAATCCCTGGATACTGAACTCGGCCCTTGTTGCTGCCAACTCAGAGGGGCAGAAGGATTACAAATATATTTATGAACAGTTTTGTATACTATATAGAAAAAAGTCAACATTTGCCAGTGGTTACCACATAGTTGATTTAGCTCTAAGTATATTTTCAGAAACCACTGTATTGTAACTGTTGGCAAATGTTAACTTTTTAAATATCAGAGGGGTAACCGTGTTAGTCTGGATCTGTAAAAAGCAACAGAGAGTCCTGAAGCACCTTATAGACTAATAATGAAAAAGAAGGGAAGGATTCCCATGGCACCTTATAGACTGACAGCTGTATTGGAGCATAAGCGTCTGACGAAGTGGATATTCACCCACAAAAGCTTATGCTCCAATACATCTGTTAGTCTATAAGGTGCCATGGGAATCCTTCCCTTCTTTTTCATTATTAATGCTACCCCTGTGTGGTCCTTTTGGTCACTGCATATAAGGATGAGTTAGGATACATGGTTTCTTAATGCTTTGGTACTATGGTCTGTATAACTCCTGACAATAGTTAGGAAGTTATTACTTAAATGGGCTTTCGATTAGATCCACAGAGTGTAAGTTTTGCATATTTTGTATGTACTTGCCTTAATGTGAAATGTCAATAAAACAAAAACTCTATCATGGCAATTTAATGGAAATGACACATTTACCTAATTTCCAAAGGCATGAACATTGACCAGTGAGTAAAAGTTGAAATAATAGCTCATAAAATTTCTAACTGAGCATGCACATTTATCTAAGAAACTAAGGATGGCATACCATTGTTATACACATTAATTGGGGGCAAGTTTTGCTGAGAACTGCCTCTTTAAGATATTTTGCTTCTAATGATACTCACCAATACAACTCTTATCTTTTCAGGTTCATTTCATGGAACTACAATATAAAGATACAATATACAGCGTATATACTTTTAAAAACCTGGTCAAGCTGTTCCAAAGGCATGAATTTTATCTTATCCATACATTAGTTTTCTGTAGGCATAAATTGGAATATGTATCAAATAATATTCAACAAGTACTAATTGCAACAAGGATCATTTTTGCATTAGGTTTCCCAGTGCTCTTAAATCTGCCAAAGCATCCAAGAGAAAAGAGTATTTTCTACACATGATCTCCACAGGAAGAAGCTTCTAAAATGATTTTGAGAGCCAATTTTTTGTGTCATTCTTACAGAGCTTTGTCAGCAGTTCACCAAAGACACAAAAGAAAATTAATTACAATGAAGGGGATTTCTAATGAGCAAATATAAGAACCCAGGACTATTTTTCCTCCATCTGGGTAAATTTCAAGCAGAGAGGAAATAAGAAAAAAATAAGTAGCTGACACGTGTGGCAAGAAGAAGTTAATGTTTAGTCACATATAGATTTACTGTACAACTGTTCTAAAGGCTGTGTTTTTTAACATTTGGCCTTTTAAATATAGGAGGATCTGAAATACATTCCCTCCTTTTTTAACTTAACAAAAACATGAAGTAATTGTTTCAGACTCCAGAAAGACTGTTTACCCTAACAACAACATTTCCTGATAGTGTCCACATCAATAAATTTACAAAATTACATTTGTTAAGATTATCCCCCAGAGAATGAAGAAGGGTTCTGTTAAGCAGAGCAATATGCTTCATAAAATATCAAAACCACGGAATGATTCAAGTAAAAAAAATGGCATATCAGGGAATTTATGCCACAAGTGGCTCTGCTGCCCACTCACTGCTCCCCCACACTAGTGGCTTCCTTTTCAAACTCCTGATCCATTTGTGCTAAAGTTCTGTCTCCTCTGCCGACTCCCTTATCTACTCCAGTTTCCACTAAGTCCATATCTCTGCTTGAGAAACTCCATCTTTTCAATCTGATTCCACCATAGCTATTTCTCCCTTCGGAACACTTCCAAGTTACTACTGTCTCCCAATATAATCCCAAATAGATTCTGCACCACTCCCTTTCTCCCTCAATGTAAGGAAGCCTATTTGTCTACAGGATAGACTGTTTGATCCAGTGCTGTTTCTTTCTCGAGCATCAAAGAGACTTTCAGACTTGTGTGGACTTGAACTAAATCCCATTCAGAAAAAAATAATATTCTAAATTATTAATATGAAGACATGCTTCTATTTATCGATTCAGCTTTCTGTGTGGGCCAAATCCTGAAGTGTTTACTCATCATTTATTCTGGGAACATGCTCAACCATGTTGATGGAAGTTTTACTGACTGGAGCAGGTCTAATTTTTCCAGAATTTTTTTATTAAAAATGTGCAAATTTTTATTTATTTTAGAAAAACAAAAATGAATTCATTTTCACTCCTGTAAAACAGATTTTCTGCATTTTTCATCATTTTTTACTCTTTTTTTAAATCAGCTGTATGCTGGCATATGGATCGAGCAAAAACTGAATAAGGGATTCAGAATTTGACCCTGTTTAGATGGTGCTTTGGGCTACATCATAAGTATGCAATCTAATCATAGCATCAGACAGCATTGTTGCTCTGCCATAAGTGCAGCCCAGGAAGGAGATTATGACTTTGGGGAGTGAGTCTCCCTCCTGGTCTTTTCACTGCTCTAGGGAAGACAAACAGTGATAGGTCTATACCTGTAGTGTACAATCCTCAGTATGCCAGCACAGCTACAGTGCTGGGAAAGTTGGTGGAGCAGAGTCAAGACTCTCTTCCACCCACCTAAAGAGAGGGCAATACAGTAGCTCTGAGGAGCTTGCTTCCCCTCAAGTGAAGGAAGTGGTGGTATGTCACAACAGTGCAAGGAAGAACTTTCCCTCAAATTCCTTGCACCCGTGCACATAACAGACCATGATCTATTTGTTTATGCAGGAATGTATGTTAGAGTGAGTAATGACATAACCCTGCAAATCCTGGTGTTGGATAAAAGACTAATGTATATTCATTCTCTTATTCATGTGTCTGCAGGTTAAAAAAAAATTAAGTAGGTGGGGACATGGGTTTAAGCATGAATACCATTATACTGACGAGGAACTTGACTAGGCTTTCTCTTCTTACATTTTACTTCTGCTGTCAGGCAGGAAAATTTGGCATCTTCATAGCAGTAAATCTCTCATGTGTACTAGATTTAGTAAACATTCCACACTTCAGGCCTGTTCCACTCAACTGCCACGTCAGGCAATGTTCCTTGGATATGAGAAAAAGATTTTCCATTTCCAATATCATGAAGTATGGGGAAAGTGCACTGAACTGAGAGCCAGGAGTTCCACTTTTACCTCTGCTGTTCACATTTCTGTGCACTTCACAGTCCTTACTACTGAACAAGGTCTCATATCCTACCCTAATACATACACAAACCCCCTTTCTTATTTTACAAATAAGTTAAGCGAGAGATTGCACAAGGTCAATTTAGACAGAGATAAGAACAGAACCCAGGTCTCTCACAGAAGAATCAGGAGTACCCATTCAGCCACACAGACTCTTTGTGTGAATGTGCCAAATCTAAGAGAGTTGATTATGGTACAATGTGGAACAAAACGTAAGTGAAGAACATATTAGTTATCACACAGCTTGATTGCTTTTATGATACATTGGCAGGTTTTAAAAAGTCAGAGGTACGCACACTAGCATTCTCATTGCAGTGAGATCAAGATTTCCCTGAACTCCGATCTTGCTATTCAGTTTACAATTATATGTGCAACCTCTATGGTTATGCCTATTAGGCACCTGTGGCTGGCCTGAGCCAGCTGACCCGGGCTCGTGGAGCTCGGGCTAAAGAGCTGTTTAACTGCAGGGTAGATGGTGGGACTTGGGCTGTAGCCTGGGCTCTAGGACTCTGCAAGTGGGAAGGTCCCAGGCTCTGCAGCCCAAGCCTGAACGTCTACACCGCAATCAAACAACCCTTTAGCCTGAGCACTGCAAGCCTGAATCAGCTGGCACAGGCCAGCCACGGGTATCTAATTGCAGTGTAGAGATACTCTGTATCTGCAATGTGTTGGATCAGTTTTTAAAAAGGAGTAGTCGTCATGAAGATTAAAAAGTCAGAACTCAACAAGAGTTACCACGCAATAGAATCTAAAATACTACCATTTCTCCCTATATTTAGACTATAAAAGAACAGTGGAAACTGTGTGGTACCTGCAGGCAAATAACTTCTGCTTCAAAGAAGTCAAAATATACTAGTATTGCTGAGATGATAATAAAAGCTCATATGGGTTACTGCTTAGCAGAGCCAAGTGCCTCAGTTATGTCTACACTACAGACACCACTGGCATAACTATGCCAGCATAAACCTGAGGTGTTTGTTGGCCCCAAACTAGGTTAGCTCTGTCGATGGAAGCGCCCTTCAATGAATGTAGCTGCATCTACACTGGTGGTTATGTTAGCATAGCTACATTGATCAGGATGTGTTTTTTTTTCCTGATCCTGTGGAAAAAAAACCAATGCAGCTAGGCTGGTGGTGCTTTTCAGTGTATTTTAACAATCCAATTACTTTAACATTTTTAATAGACTTTCACTTTTTCAACAGAATTTTGGTTTCAGCAATGGACTCTCACACTGCAGTGACATCATCTTGTGTGCCCACAGATGTGTTCTGCAATTTTATATCCATTTTGGTTAACATCAAGCGTGCTTTACACTTTAATTCAAAGTCTTGAAGTGAAACTATCCTGACAACTTTACCTACTGAAGAGTAAAACACAAAAGGGATGTACTTCTATTTTACTCTGGTATGATGATATAGACATTTTTTCAGCAATATTTCTAGGGCTGGCTGGAACATTTTATGACACTACCTCGAAACAGGCAGTGATAAAATGTGCCGCATTTGCCTTATTTCATACACAATAAGAGCAAGTTATATTTCTTTCTCTCTCTCTTGTGTGTGTGATGACTTATTACTGCCAGCAATGGATTCTGCACTAGGAAAAAACAAACTCCAAAATGTTAACAAATGTAACAAAATTTTTAACTGATACAGTGTATACAGTGTTGACAAATGAAATGTGCTGGCCCAATGGTAGACATCTGTTGATTTGAAAATATGTTCAGGCTTATTTCCTAGCTATACTCATTTAAAATAACCTAGCCCCCTTTTTAAATTGTTAAAACTCAGGCTATATCAAGAGTTACAGCTTTCTTTTCAACTGTCATTCACACTGTTCTCTCCTCTCTTGCAGTTCTAAAGTCCAAAATAACCAAACAAAAGCTTATTGAAAAGAAAATTGACAGGAATAATGCTTTTTACCTCCAATTTTCACCCCAACATCCTTGTATTATGAAGGCCACTCACCACTAAAGTATTTTTTCTGTTCCTTCCACCAGCCTAGAAAGCAAAATAATCAATTCCTGAACATTTGTAAGCTATCTTGCAGAGAACCATTGTTAAAGTTATGAAAACTGTTAATGATCAACCAGGGGAATACAATTTCAGCTGGCCTAAAGTTACTTGCAGACTTAAAATTGGAGGCTATCAGTGTAAAAATACATATACAAATGTTTGCACCAAAAATATTGCACAAGCACATGCATTTTTATGTACAAATCAGAGATGTGGATCAGTGCTCACTCTTTCCACTATGCATCAAAAACAAGTATCCACCAAATTTTGTGGGAATACAATCACAGGCAATTGGTAAAATCTACCCTCAATGGCTTTCAAATTAATTTCATAATTTATTATTTAGTGCAGAACTGATTGTGGAATAGTCTCTGAAAAACCAATGACAGCTCCCCTTTCAGTGTGAGGGCTAGGAATCTTCAGTTGGTATAAACTGACATGGAAGTCAATGGGCTATGCCAATCTACACTATGTGAGGATCTGGTCCCCTATATATACAGCTCAGCTGCTGTAGACCACCACCCATCAATCCAGATTAACGGATCTAATGAGATTGAGAAATAAAATTGACAAACTCAGAATAAAACTTTCACTGATGACACACTTGTTCTACATCTACAATTTCTGTACAATCTTAACTATCCTCTCTCTGCATTTATTTTCCTCCATTTTTTAAACAATTCTCTTTCCTCTCCCTTACACAGCCTTTCCTTCCCCTCATAGCTTACACCTCTCACTTTCTTATCTCTACTTCTGTCTCACAGCTCCTTGCACCTCCACCCTTCTCTTAAGGTATGAGGACCAGTGATCTTCTGGCTAATAAAAGAGCAACTAAACCAGTATGACTAGATTATTGCAAATAATGAGAAAAATTCACTTCATTAGCTTGTGTCTAAAAATGCCTTTCAACTATGTTCACCACCTCTTTTTACTCAATATGCATAAATATTTGTGCAAATGAACTTTTGCTCATATGAACATTCACATATCAATTTGGGGGGGTTAGTAGAGATTTATTTAATTAGAAATTAAATTTATTTCATGAAGAAGTAAAGCAGTAGTCACCTTAGACACCTCTTTACAATATTAATTTATCAGGGAACAGAAATACCATCGTGATAGAGTGTGTAGGTCCCACATGGACAAAGGGGCCAGAGAGGCCCTGGCACCAGAGCTAGCCCCACCCCGCCAACCCGGTCAATCATGCCTTATAGGGAGGCCTTTAAAAGGAGGAAAGCAGCAACCAGCAGGTGGGGAAGATGTAGAAATGCCCTAAACAGCATACGGCAGGAGCAACTCCTGAAGCCGTGGAGGGAAGTCTTAGGCAGGAAGCCTTTTCACCCCAACTCTGAGGAGAGTGCAACAGACTCCCCGCGTCAGAGACAGGCTGAGTTGGTATTAGAGACCCAGCCAGAGCAATTTCCACAAACCCAGTGTCTGGGCCTGGATTGTTGGCAGCACTACAGACTTGCCACTCACCCCCACTACTTTGCTGGGACTGCAGGGAAGAAATATCCCTGAATACTTGGGGGGGGCTTTCATTTTGACCCCCCAGCTGGAGAGACTTGAAGCTTAAGGCAGAACACCGACATGCCAATAGTGGGGAAGTGAGGCCCAGGTTATGACCATCCAATATAGCTAATTGGGTGTGGTCAAGTTCCCCCAAGGGAGGAACCACCCAGGGCTCTGTTACAACCACAATGTGACTAAGTGACCTATCATCACATGAATATAGAATGGTAACTATCAAATTCACAAATATCTGCAGAGATAAGTTTGTGAACACTATTACTAGTGAGGCAGAAAATTTATTCAGACTAAACATTGGAAATTTTGTACACTGGATGGAAAATTTGTATAAAAAAATCCACCGTATTCTGTGAACAAGAAATAAGGCTACATTTGCATTGTAATTTGTTTTTGATGAATTGTTCACCCAGCTCCAGCAACAGAGATTCTACATGAAGCATTTTTAGTCTTAGACTATACACTCTCTCCATTCTGAAAAACTGATAATTTGTTCCTTCCCTTTGTTTTCTGTCTTTTAACCAGTTACTAATCCATGAGATGACCTTCCCTCTTATCCTATGACTGCTTGCTTGGCTTAAGAGCCTTTGGTGAGGGACTTTGTCAAAGGCTTTCTGAAAATCTAAGTACACTATATCACCTTTGTCCACATGTTTGTTGACCCCCTCAAAGAATTCCAATAGATTGATGAGGCATAATTTCCCTTTACAAAAGCCAGGCAGACTCTTCCCCATCAAACCGTGTTCATCTATGTATCTGATAATTCTCTTTTTTACTATAGTTTCAACCAATTTGTCTGGTACTGAAGTTAGGTTTACTGGCCTGTAATTCCCAGGATCGCCTCTAGAGCCTTTTAAAAAAATTCTGTCACATTAGCTATCCTCCAGTCATCTGGTACAGAAGCTGATATAAATGATAGTTTACAGACCACAGTTAGTAGTTCTGCAAATGCATATTTGAGTTCCTTCAGAACTCAGGTGAATGCCATCCGGTTCCAGGAACTTAACTACTGTTTAACTGAACAATTTGTTCCCAAAACTGCTCTACTGACCCTCAGATTTGTCACCTAAAAAGAATGGCTCAGGTGTGGGACTCTCCCTCAACTCCTCTGCAGTGAATGTATGGCCAGGTTTTGAAGCATGCACACCCACCGTAGGCATGAAAATGCCTCAATGCCTATGTACAAGTTGCATTTGCACGTACAGTTGTGTGTGTATATACATATCAAGAGATCACATATCTAAGTCATGCATGTAAAGAAATGTTAATTTTGCCTTGTGTTAAATGCATTTCACCAGAAATATTTATACTTTATTTCAGATAAATATTCTGAGAATATATTAATAGTAGTATAGCACGGTGGTCAGCTTCTATAGTATTTGTGGATTCAGAATATTCATGATTCTAGTTGTTTTGACTGGAGTTCTTTGTCTTCCCTGACAGGATGAGTATTACTCAGAATTATTTTTCAGTGCAAATGCTTACAGTTAGAATTTTAAAATTTCCTTCTGTCTGACTAATCCAAATTCCAAAGAAGTGAAAAGATTTCCACTGACTTGACTGGGTGCTGAATCAATTCAGTCCCTGTAAGTACAAAACCCAAACCTTTAGCACAAAAAATGTAATTTTAATTTATGATAAAGGTAAAAATGACCAGATTGCACTTTAATTTTGTCAAATAAACTTTTCTATATCTCCCTACCATTTCAATAGTTTCACATGTAATGTTATTTCTAGAAAGCAACCCATATGATTTCTTTAATTTGCTTCTCTGCTATCATTTTGTGAGTGTTTAAGCTAATGTGCAATGCTGTCTTCAGGCACATTTTCAGTGGTTACTGAATGAATATGGAAAGAAACTAGGGATTCCTAGCAACCAGAGGGTTAAAGTATTCAGGAAATTCAGCAATATACATCTAACATAGGATCAGAAAAACCCATTAAATAATTGAGCATATTTGCAAAAAAAATCTGCATGGAACACCTGCAAATGATTACAACCGTAAACTATTATGCAACAAAACTGACATTCAGCAACAACATTTGCCCATAACTGTCAATGACGTGCTTTCAAGTTACTAATTTTGTTGAAGTTAACAGCCAATAATTACATTATTTTTATTCCTCCTTCTATAAAACCTTTACTAACACTGAATTAGACAAAAGACATGAGGATCACTTCACAGATCTGAATCTTGATAAAAGTCTCACCCTCATGTTGACATCTCCATTCTCCAATACATATTTTCAGAGAAGACTTCAAAAACAAAGACAATTGCAGCAAAATGGTAAATCAAAATAAACACAGTCTGTTTTTATTTGCATTTACATACTTGTTACAATAAGGAAAGCATACAAATAATACTGATGCAGTAAAAGTAACATCATAGAATCATAGGACTGGAAGGGACCTTGAGAAGTCATCAAGTCCAGCCCTCTGCACTCATGAAGACATCTAACTTGTCTAAGTAATTTTTAAAGTGTTCTTTCCCTATTTTAGCCTCTTCTGAACCTACCTCATTTTCACTGGTATTCACTATGTTAGATGTCCAATCACCAACCATCTTGGTGAAAACCGAAACAAAGAAGTCATTAAGCACCTCTGCCATTTCCATATTTTCTGTTATTGTTTCCCCTCCTCATTGAGTAACGGGCCTACCCTGTGCTTGGTCTTCCTCTTGCTTCTAATGTATTTGTAGAATGTTTTCTTGTTACCCTTTATGTCTCTAGATAGTTTGATTTTGTTTTGTGCCTTGGCCTTTCTAATTTTGTCTCTATACACTTGTGTTATTTGTTTATAGTTATCCTTTGTAATTTGACATAGTTTCCACTTTTTGTAGGACTCTTTTTTGATTTTTAGATAATTGAAGATCTCCTGGTTAAGTCATCATATTATTTAAAACTCTTTTAAAACTTCCTTGAACACTCTGAAAAAGTTTTAACAATTCGTTGTGTTTTAAAATAGTTCAGTTTACTCAGGATGTATTTTCTATATGCTCTATTCCTTCCTTTTTTGATATCAAGGAAATATAAATGAGAATAGAATCCAGATTCACATTCTCAGCTGCACATAATATCCACTGGGTGTACTTAAGGAGTGTGCTATGAGAGTGTTGTGGTGCAAAGCCATGTTCAGCTTCCCATTCCTGTAATCTGTTTCTCATCTGCACAGTCCCTGATATTTTTTAGAGCATTCTCAAGGCTGTGCTAAATTACACCAGGTCCTGTTGTGACAGCCAGGGAGCACTGGAATGCAGGGACACGCCACAGCAGGATACCTCCATGAGTCAGACTAGGGTGACCAGATGTCCCGATTTTATAGGGACAGTCCCAATGTTGGGGTCTTTTTCTTATATAGGCTTCTATTACCCCCCACCCCTGTCTTGATTTTTCACATTTGCTGTCTGGTCACCCTAAGTCAGACCCACCCACATTTAAGTCTGCTTTGAGCAGGGATGTGGATAAAATGCAGATGTCACAGATCCAAAATCAGCCTTTTGTTTTAAAAAGTTCATCTGGCCTGCCGCTGATTCCCCACTTGATATCATAACTTCAGAATATGGCATCATGGTTCGCTGTGGAAATTATTATAGTGACAGGAACAAAGGATTAATGCTTTAACTGAGGAATAAGCAAAAGCAGCAGATTAATTTTTTGGTAATGAATGCCCTACTTTAATGCAATCCTCCTAAACAATAAAGAACCAATCAATCAAGGGAAAGGTTCTTGACAGAACTGTTCCTACATAAGTTGCTTTTTCAAATTTTCCCCTGAAGCATCTAAGGTTTTCTATGTTTTTTAATTATGAGAGCCAATGGAAAAAAGTACTGAATATTATGGGGAAATCATGAAGTCAGAATGAATCTGGCAGATGAGTACAGAAAAGACTAAATCTGAACCCTGAAAGCTGAACTTTTAACCACTAGACACATGCTATTACTCAGAATGCACTGGCTATCACAAATTTTTTAAAAGGTGAATTAATCTGTAATGAGAAATCAGTTGAGACAATAAGCAATACAGGAGGACAAAAATAGCTCAAGTGTTGTGTTCAAAAATATTGTTCTTCCTGGACTTTTTCCTGTAGTTCGTATTTGCAAAGAGTAACATGGATAGCTGATAACCCAAAACTCTGAAAAAGCAATGATTCTTGTGTAGCAACAAAACAAGTCTAATGTAATACACATAATAAAAATTATATACGGAAAGGCATTGTGGTTTGGGAGTCTGATAATGAGCTGGAAGATGGGAACATCTACATTGTAATGACTACTTTGGTGCTGATTGACTGTGTTACTTGGGCAAGTAACCTAAAGTTTATGGGCTAAGTTCTAGCCTGATTCTCATCCTGTGCAACTCTGCTGATGTCAGCCGCGTTAGTACCAGTAAAAAAAGAGAGCAAGGGGCAAGAGTAAAAGAACAAGTTTATTTTAGCTAGCAGCTTTTTTTCTCAGCTTGCTCAGCAAGAAAGAAGCAAGCTTTGCTGAGCTTTACTCAAAAAAAAATTAATATGTAAATCTTGCTTTTATTGTCTCTACATTTCTTTTTTGACTGCCACACGAACTAACTGCTACTCCTGTTAGTACCAGTGTAACAGATAAAAATCTAGACCCTATTTCTCAGTTTCCCTCTCTGTAAAATGGAGTTAATGAAACTTACCTACCTACCTAAACGAGGTACCTGAAGAAGAGATCTGTAAACTTGAAAGCTTGTCTCTCTCACCAACAGAAGTTGGTCCAATAAAAGATATTACCTCACCTACCTTGTGTCTCTGATATCTTCAGACCAACACAGCTACAACACCACAGCATATAATGGGGTGTTATCATTTTTAATGTTTATAAAGCATTATGGCAATGTAAAGTATCAATTTTGAGAGATGCATCTTCCCCCCCCCATACTCAAAATTAAACTTAGCTTCCCAATGTAAGTACTAAGAATTGTCATTCTCTGGGAGCTAATGGTGATATCTGAACCTACTTATGATCCTATTATGTAATGATAGCTTTTTTTAGAAAGTGTTTGACGGTTTGGATCACAGAAACCTAATAAAAATAATAATTGGAGATATACCAATCTCCTAGAACTGGAAGGGACCTTGAAAGGTCATGAGTCCAGCCCCCTGCCTTCACTAGCAGGGCCAAGTACTGATTTTTGCCCCAGATCCCTAAGTGGTCTCCTCAAGGATTGAACTCTCAACCCTGGGTTTAGCAGGCCAATACTCAAACCACTGAGCTATCCCTCCCTCTAACCTCCTTGGGAACTGCCACCTGATGTGCCAAGACTACTTCTGCCTCTGCTTTCCCTGCCAGCTTGGGACCCCAGCACCCTGACTTGCTGAGCCAGACATGCCAGTCTGCTCCAACACAGACCCAGGGTCTGAATTACTTACCCCAAAGCTGCAGGCTTGACTGAAAGCAGCTTACAGAAGTGTTCTTGTCTTTAACACTCAGATGCCCAACTCCCAATGGTGTCTAAACCCAAATAAATCCGTTTTACCCTGTATAAAGCTTATACAGGGTAAACTCATAAATTGTTCGCCCTCTATAACACTGATAGAGAGATAGGCACAACTGTTTGCCACCCCAGGCATTAATGCATACTCTGAGTTAATTAATAAGTAAAAAGTGATTTTATTAAATACAGAAAGTAGGATTTAAGTGGTTCCAAGTAGTAACAGACAGAACAAAGTAAGTCACTAAGAAAAATAAAACACACAAATCTATGTCTAATCAAACTCAACACAGATAATCTCACCCTTAGAGATGCTTCAGTAAGGCTATGGCTACACTTAAACTTCAAAGCGCTGCTACGGCAGCGCTTTGAAGCGCTAAGTGTAGTCAAAGCGCCAGCGCTGGGAGAAAACTCTCCCAGCGCTGTCCATACTCCACCTCCCTCTGGGGAATAACGGACAGCGCTGGGAGCGTGGCTCCCAGCGCTGGGGCTTTGACTACACTGGCGCTTTGTAGCGCCGCAATTTGCAGCGCTGCAGAGGGTGTGTTTTCACACCCTGCTGCAGCGCTGCAAATTTGTAAGTGTAGCCAAGCCCTAAGTTTGTTTCCTCAGACTGGACACCTTCCAGGCCTGGGCACAATTCTTTCCCCGGTACAGCTCTTGTTCCAGCTCAGGTGGTAGCTAGGGGATTCTTCATGATGGCTCCCTCCCGCTTTGTTCTGTTCCACCCATTTATATATCTTTTGCATAAGGCGAGAATCCTTTGTCCCTCTCTCGGTTCCCACCCCCTCCTTCTCAATGGAAAGACACCAGGTTAAAGATGGATTTTAGTTCAGGTGACATGATCACATGTCACTGCAAGACTTCATTACCCACTTGCCAGCACACTCGCATACAGGAATACTTACAGGTAAAACAGAGCCATCTACAGTCAATTGTTCTGGTTAATGGGAGTCATCAAGATTCCAAACCACCATTAATGGCCCACACTTTGCATAATTACAATAGGACCTCAGAGTTATATTTCATATTTCTACTTTCAGATACAAGAGTGGTACATTTATACAAATAGGATGATCACACTCAATAGATTATAAGCTTTTTAATGATACCTTACAAGAGACCTTTTGCATAAAGCATATTCCAGTTACATTATATTCACTCATTAGCATATTTTTATAAAATTATATAGAGTGTAACGTCACAATCTCTTTATTGTTATGGCTTACATCCTTAGATCGGTTATTGCTTACACCCTAAAACCTGGCCTCTTAGCTGATCGAGCTATCAGCAGTGTTTTCAGTTTATTCAACTGTTTATTCATTTTATTTGCTGAAAACAACAAGATTTCCTAGAAAGAACCCATTATGTCTGAAAAAAGTGATGTGACTACAATACTGAGTAAAACAGACTTCATATAGTCAAAGTTTGGCTTATATAACAGAAGTGTCTATGCCAGTTTGTAATACGCAGCCAGTTCTCAAAACTTTATAGATAACAGTTTGCTTGTATTGTGCAAACTGATTTAATATTTGATCTTATAAACTTGGTTCTTGTCCTCAGATGAACAAATCTATAATAAAACAAGGTATGTGTCAAACGTAGGAAAAAATAATAAGAAACTGATTAACAAAATGACTGAAGTCATGTTTCTCTGTAGGATCTTCCTTTCAATGCCAGATCTTAACACATCAAGACAAACAACAAATGTATATTTCCCAGCTTGGTACCAATGAACCTATTACAAGTAATGCAGAAAGGGAATGAGACAAAATTACTGCCAATATACTTAAATATTTGCATACAAGCAATTCCCAGGCAACATAATTCCTTAGCATGTCAGTTGTACTTTGTACTATGAGGCAGTAGAGTTATCAGGCATTAATGTCAGCAATGAAAAAAACAACAAGGTAAACACACTATGCCTTGGGAAATAATCAATAAGCATTGGTTATTTCACAGCATAATCACTCGGTGCCAACATTTTTTTTCAGTAACTGATTATCATACAATAAGTGCAAACACAGAAATATGGAACAGAATCAGTTTGATACATAAGCATCAACCTTGCATCTTGCAAACAAACTTTTCCACCTAGAATTTATTTTAAAAAGATGAACTTTTTAAAAAAAAACCTAGTGATTCTACTTAAATATTTCCTTCCTTTTGCAAGATTTTTAGTTTCATAGGGAATACTGAACAACCGCCCAGAGATGACCTGTGTCGGCCGACAGTGAAGTGGTAGGTGAGACTGAGTGAGGGCAGCCGGCTTCAGCAGTATTACTGAGCATGCTCAGTCCATGTGAGCATACTCAGTACAAGCCAAGCAGCAAATCTAGAGAGGCAAGTGACCCCACTTCCCCCCTCCCCCCGTGTCACCTCTGCAACTGCCAAATCAGATTTCACTGGACATTCTGAAGACTGATTTTTGGGTCATCCCACTATTTGGGGAATGAACAAGCCAAGTCTCATAAAAATTGACTGATTTATCTAGCAAGACTTTGTGAACAACACTGATAACCCTCTTAAGCTCAGTGAAAAAGATAATTTACAGCAGCTTAGAAGCTGACTGTTTTGGACCATTATACTGGCCTTAGGCTAACTTGGACCCTCATGGTTACCATACACAGAGTCAACTCAGAGAGTGACTTTGTTTTCTATAATTTGTTAATTTGTAATAAATACATGGGGAGTAAACTTTACACCACTTGATGTAATCTAGGTACCAGTCACTGCTGTATTTCCTTACTAAATGGAACACGTTTGGAGAGGGTTTTTTTTTCTTTTTCTTTTTCAAAGTAGCTGTGAATAGGTAAGACTATTGTCTGGCTATGCCGAATGAATGACAGCATGGCTCCAGGGGCACGAGAAGGGTGAGCTCAAGAAAACGGGGGGCTCCAGCCCCAGAGACAGGAAAGGGCAGGCAAAGGCAAATTACACAGAAAGGGAACAGTGGAAAGAAGGGGAACTAGCATCTCTCTGCCCCAGGACGTTCTCTTCCACCAAACACAAGGGATGGCGGGAATGCTGATCCCAGGGGTGAGTGTGATCTGAACCAGACAGAGGTTGGGGGGATGGGTGGCAGAGGTGGTATCCGGCCTTCCAGCCTGTCAAGGGGTGGCAGTTGCAGGGGCCACTGCCAGGTGCAGGGACCGTGCTCAACCGATCCCTCAGTGACTTCACCTGAGGGGGAGAGGAATCAGCCTATTGGGGTAGTAAATACTCTGGGCCCAGGAATGGGAGGTCCAGAAGCCGCATCTTCAGTGAGGGCATGGATGGTATTACTCAGCTGCTGCAACTAATTTGCATTTACTACAGCAGTTTCAAGCAGCTAAGTGTGCGGGGTTTGCACGGGGTCACAGGGCAGGCCCAGCATGGGCTCAAGTTTGGGCAGCAGTACAGGGGCAGGCCCCTGGCAAGGGTAGCTAAGCCCATGTTGGAAATGAAGCCCCTGGGCACATGGGGACTCATCGGCCATCAGGGCATGTAACCTCATGGGACAGAGTAGAGACTCCCAGTGGGGTCTATGAGGGAGCAGGGCTCTGTGGAACTCCCTCCATGCAGTCCGGAGTACGGTTATGCCAGGGTGGCTGACCCGATGGGAATTCACCTACTCAGTACAACTAAATATAAAATCCTGAGAGGCAAATACATGGATATATTATCCCTAGTGCACAGGGAGGTGTTAACAGACAGTAAACATGGGCAAGGCAAGCAAAATAACCTAGAACATGAGAAAATTGGGAGGCTGCCTTCCTCATATATGAGGCATTATAGTACCCTACCCACAGAGGAGCCCCGCCTTACTTAAGTATATGGATATAATTAGGCAGCCACACAATATGTTTGGGAGCATGTCCTGGTTTAATTATAATTAGCAGTTTTAATTAAGGGCAGCAACATAAACTGGGATAATGTGGCATCACATACTGTGGCTACAGTGGATGATACCAAGGGTGCCAGGGCTTTGTTATTACTGCAACAAGCTCAGGAGGGGCCCCAGGCATGTAATAGTATTTGCTGGGCATTTAATGATGGTGGTTGTTTTCGCAACCCCTGTAGATACAGGCATGTTTGTGAGATGACTTATATTTCAAATTATATTTCGAATTATATTTTGACAAGGCTATGCACATGGGCTACTCAGTATCACTGGGCAGTGGTGCGGTCAGTGGGACTAAACGAAGTAGTGCATTATTTGTATTTTTTTTTGTTCACTTGGGGCACCTGAACTTTGCTTGCAGGGTTTTGTGCCCGGCAGGCAGCAGCAACGGCTGGCATAGCCAAGCCACACCATTACAACTCAGTCACTAGATATATGAAGGAACACGTGAGGGTGTGGAAAAGTTTTCTGAGTCAATTTAATGGGGTATCATTGTGGAGAGAACAATGGTTATTACAAAGGGGGTTAAAATCCACTCAAATGTGGCAGGGGTGCAGGTTTTGGGGTGTTTTCTCAAGGCAAATGGTGTATACAAAATGGCCCGCCACCTGGACACAAAATGGGATGGTCTGAAGAACATGATCTTCTTGGAATTTTTTCCCATTTTAGCTGCGGTGGTCATTTGGGGATCGGAGCTGGCTAATATAAGGGTGTGCTTCTAGTGCGACAACATAGCAGTGGTACAGGTTATCAATCGCCAAACTTCCAGATCGCACAGGGTTATGAAGTTGGTAATGGTGTTTGTACTACAATGCTTAACCTTCAACATCTGTTTTTCTTCCAAGCACATGCTAGGCATGGGTAATGGCATCCCCTGCACAGCAGCACTTCTCAAGAGCTGTGATCTCACAGTTCAACTGCCTACCTTTGGGCCAATATTGACAGCTCAGACTCCTGACATAGAGGAAGTACTTCCTCTCCCAGAACTCCTTGTGTGTGGGTATTGTGGATCCACAGGCTAACTCCCCAAGGGCATTTGATAGGTGTAACACAACAAACAGACAGACACACTTTGCACAGGATTCTAAAACACCATTGCTCTTTCTTTAATAGCTTGAGAAATGAATAGATCAATCCAAACATCATAAACCCAGTACATCTTTCCCTGCTTCAGTTTTCTGAACCATGGAACCTCTCTCCCCCCTTTAAGTTAGATTGCTTTCTCTGATTTTGGTTGGTCCCACAGCTAGCTCCCCTACCTTCACCCTACTATGACCGCATACCCAGCTCTTCCCTTATTTCCCAAAGCTTCCTATATCTCTCGCTAAGCCCCTCAAGTGTATATGTCCCAATACCAGCACTTGGTTCTTTTTCTTGTTGCTGGTAATTTTCCACTCTCTAAACCCCAGTCCCCTATGACAAGCTAGGGAAAGTGACTTCTCCCAGTTCCACCCAACCTTCCTGGTGTATGTACTGACCAGTTATAATAATTCTCATAACAATTTTACAATATCAGCCAGATATCATAAGTTGTACAGATCATCACATACTTTCATGAGCATTGAGTTCTATACTTTCATTTAAAAATTAGAGAAGAGCCAAGGTCATCTCTCACAGCATTCTATCCAATGGGGCATGGAGTATGCAAAATAATACGTTTTACATGTTTAACCTTTATATGACAGTAGTGCCCAAAGGTTATGATCAGGGTCAGGGTCCACTTATGCCACAAGAAGAAATTCACATTTTTGTCTTCAAAGTACTGTACAAATATTAACAAATCTTTACACAATTTCTGTAAGGTAGGTGAGTATAACCCTGTTTTAGAGATGCTGAACCTGCAACACGGAGGCTTAGTGATTTATCCCAGGGAACACAGCAAATCAGTGACAGATATTATTCTCATCTGTACTATGAATGTTAAATTACCCCGATGTCACAATCTTATCACAATATGAGATTGTTATCCTGAAATCAAACTAAGTGAACTATTATTTTTAGCTCTTTATTCAGTTTTCAGCATATTTTTCTATCAAAGTAGTTCATAAATAAATGCATATGGAGGAAGGACTTCATATACATAAAAAAGTTTGATGGTATTTTAGGATTCTTTTCCTGTTTGTCCCTGTTTTACACATTTCCCGTATGAAAAAAAACCACATCAAAGTAAACAAAGTTTCAGAAATGGAAACATTTCCTCCAAGGTCTTGTCTTCACTACAAAGTTAACTTGAGTTATAACTCAAGAGTTCAGTTAACTCAAGTCCCATCCACACAATAAACACGCTTAACTTGAGCAGGGTAATGATGTTACTTGAATTAAAGGCTAGGATTCAGACTAACACTTAAATTAGCACAACTCATCAGCTGTTAACAGGGTCACTCTGCAGCATGGAGCAGGCTAGCTCTATTTGAGTGCCGCTAGTTCTCCAATGTCTTCTCACAATTCTGTGTGCCCAGAAAGGACAGACTAATTCACCCAAAAATTAACTTGCACAGAATTCAGAGAGCAGTGAAGTGAAGTGAAGTGAAAAGAACCATGGGATAAACTCTGGCCTTGTCTACATTAGAGGGTTAAATCGGTGAAAGTTATGCTATTAAATTACATAACGTACGTAATTTATGTCGATGTTTAAATCGACTTAATATGGTGTCTACACAGTGCTATGTTAATGGGAGACACTCTCCTGCCAACATAGCTTCTGCCTCTTGTTGAGGTGGAGTATTCAGGTTGACAGAAGGGCGCTCTCCTGCTGACTTACTATGTCTTCACCAGACCCGCTAAATCAATGCCACTGCATCAATTGCAGCAGTGCCTATTTGGACCGTAGTGAAGACAAGCTCTCAGAAAAGTCTTAGTGCCACACAAGTGAGTGCAGCACCAGTGTGAACATATCAGTTTGAATGTTATCTCACAATGTGGCTGCGCTGACTCCTGAGAAGTAACTCAAGATAACGCAGCATTAAGGCATACCCCAAGACATGTCAACGTTGTCCTGAACATCAGCCTGAGGAAGTCATTCCAAAAGTGACATGCAGCATTCCCTTTCCTCATGGGAACAAAACTACACAGCATATTCTACTGACAACAGACCTTTAAGATGCAACTATAATAAAACTACATTTTGTCCTCACTCAGAATATTGTGCTCTGTTTCAAAAATACATAGAATGTCAGAAAGTCTCTGAATAAGGCTATATACCTGCCAGGGTTCTGAAGACCTTATGAAACACTTCAGCTTCACTCTTATGGTTAGCATTGTCATCAGAACACCTTCATGTATCTGTAACATTGCTCAAAACTGTGTAATATGCCCTCTTTCTAAGCAAACAAGGGTAGGCAAACTTTTTTACTCTAGTTTTGAATCCATTTTACTCTACATGGACTCTTATACCATCCTCATCACCACAGTATGAGTGTCTTTAAGTGCACTAAGCAATGTGACTAACTTCTGCCATGTATGGTTCATTCTTTCCTCTGGGGAAAAATTGTGTGCACAATGTAGTGTTTTGTTTGGATAGAATTTTTAAAA